>NC_029787.2:50594250-50597050 GCF_000816755.2 Arachis ipaensis | reverse complement strand
AACTAGTTAATTAAATTTTTTATTAATTTTTGACTAACTCATTTGTAATCAATTTTTATTTTTAATTGAATTGATTTAGTGACTAATACCTAATTGACAAGGTTAAAATATTTAAATTGACCCATTTGATTTTAATATAAAGAAAAAAGAAGATATTATGTTCATAAGTTAAAGAAATTTATTCAATTGTTTCTAAGAGTTTTTACTCTCAAATTTTTGGGATTGCTTTATCAAAAAAATGTTAGTTGTATTTTTGTATTAGTTTGAGAAAGTTTTTGAAATTTTATCTGATATTTCAAAAAAAAAAAAATCAAAGCATGTCACACATTCGTGATGATAAAGTTGAGGTTAGTGATAAGAGATCTTAGAAGAAGACTGCTCAAGAACCTACTCTTTCACCAAAATCAATTTCTTGAAAGATTCTAAGGGTGAGGTAAAAGGTTGAAAAAGAAGATTAAAATAAAATTTGAGAATTTTAAATCATCACCTAAGACAATAGAAAAATTCTAAGAAGAGGCTCTAAGGCTTAGAGAACTCACACTTAAAGTGTCTAAGAGAGTTCAATCAACCTCATAAATAAAAAAGGTACATGTGAATGAAGAAGTGTCAATAGCTTATCTCACAGCAAAGCTTTTATAAAATTAGAAGTACATCATACTGATATGGACACCTCAGAAAGAATTTAAGAAAAAGCTGAAAGTTTTTTTAGGAGATATAATCACCTCAAAAAAGTGTTGATACATGTGTTCTTATTTCTTCTTTATAATCAAAACCTACCAAAAAGAAATCTATTAATATATAAAACGTAACCAGTACATATCTCGTTACTCGATTAGTGTCACAGCTCCATACTTAACATGTGTGTATGCTGATTTTATTATATGAAACCTACTGAAAATATATTAATAAAGAACTTCAAATACAATAATATTATTATTATTATATATATTCTATATTATCTATACTATATATTATATAATATAAGAAAAAATAATATATAAGACACTTTTTTTTCATAATGTCTCTTATTTTATCCATTGGATTTAAAACTTCAATTCAAAGCTCTCAAGGAATTTAAGACCTGATTCCTCAGCCACAAATTCTAACATTGCTTATCTTTACTATAACACATACCGAATACTCAAAATAAGATGGGTGAAAACTATGACTATGTTTCTGATGTCAATGCAAGGAAACTTTGTTGGAACTTTAAGGTATATGTGATCAGGATTTGGGAACATCTAAGTAAGTTCAACGAAAAGGAGGTTGAAAGCATAGAGATGATCCTTCAAGATAGTAAGGTAATTACATCACAAACAAAATTGCTATTACTAATATGTTACACCTAAATCAGTATAATACACAAGTATAGATGTATCTAATGAAATATATTTGTTGGTTTGTTCTATTGAAAAATGCAGAGTGGAAGGGGTCATACTTCAATACCCAAATCTATAATTAAAAAATGGAGTGGTGTATTTCAGGTGTTTCAGATGTATATTATGACGAACTTTATAGTGGTGGACAATAGATCATAAAAAAGCGCACTCTATATCGCTGGATACTGACTTTTTCACACAGGATGGAAGTCAATCATGTTATGAATCCTACCTTTCCTCTTGATGCATTTCTGTTCAAGATTATATCCGAATTGCTCACGGCCGATAAGATCGACAACTCAGAGCTCTTTGGTTAGTTTTTTCCCAGCGAGTTTAAAATCATCATTATAGAAATCAAGTTTACAAGAAATCTATTTTGTTTTCCCTTAGACATGATTGGTGAGATGGTTGGAAAGCATGATCCCAGAGAGTTGGTCACCAGTAAAGGGAAGGAGATCAAATGGCTGGTTGTGGTGTTACAAGATCTAGAGTAAGTTTTCTTGTAGGAAAAAAATATGTAATTCATATAACACAACTCACATTCATATACTACCTGCATTCTTTTGTATAGTACTAATGGCATTCTTCTGTATGTGTTATTTTAAAATATAGAAACAATAGGATTAACTGCACTTTATTTGGTGAAATGGTCGATGAGATACTACCACATCTGGAAGACGGAAGGCTGGAGCCATTTATTGTAGTTATACAATATTTTAAGGCAATTAGGTGGAATGGTATGCACTTTTAACCAGCACATAGTTTAATAAAATGATCTCCAAACTGCACATCAATGTAGAGTTGAAGGAGGTTGTTGGATTTAGGGACAGGTTAGATAGTTTCATTTCACATTTTTCTGTTTTGTGATAAAATTCGATTAAGACAACGTCTAAACATTCTGTAAAAATCACTTAAATCTATATGGCGTAGATTGCTAAAGGGGGCACCATCCAATGCTTCAAGAATAATTCAAATGTCATCCCAGATGTGGCTGGTCTAACGTGGAAGAGATTACTAATGGGTCTGTATTAGTTAAAACCATTGAAGAGGCCCTGAGTTCCAAAGAGGTAAATTAATAGTTTTTTCATTAAGATATAATATGTCATCCCAGAGTGGCTGGTCTGACATAGAAGAGATTACTAATGGGTCTGCATTAGTTAAAACCATTAATAAGGCCCTGAGTTCCAAAGAGGTAAATTAATAGTTTTTTCGTTAGGATATAATAGCTTCTTTGTGTCATTATGGAACTAATATTGCTTAAATATATAAAGTTTTTTTTTATTATTAGATATATTAGGTAATTTAAATACTTTTTATTGTCAGTATTGGTGTTCAATCGACAGATTTGATAAGTAAATGAAATAAATTTGTAATTTGGAATAGCCACACACAACTTGATAAATATTGTCAATGATTTAAAT
>NC_029787.2:50582083-50584250 GCF_000816755.2 Arachis ipaensis | reverse complement strand
CTCGAAATGGCGCGCTTCAAATTGCGTTGGAAAGTAGACATCCAGGGCTTTCCAGCAATATATAATAGTCCATACTTTGGCTAAGAATTGACGACGTAAACTGGCGTTCAACGCCAGCCTTCTGCCCAAATCTGGCGTCCAGCGCCAGAAAAGGATCCAAAACCAGAGTTGAACGCCAAACTGGCACAGAAACTGGCGTTCAACTCCACAAATGGCCTCTGCACGTGAAACACTCAAGCTCAGCCCAAACACACACCAAGTGGGCCCCAGAAGTGGATTTATACATCAAATACTTACTTATGTAAACCCTAGTAGCTAGTTTATTATAAATAGGACCTCTTACTATTGTATTAGGCATCTTTGGTCTCAGTTTTATTCCATTATTCATCTTAGGAGACTATTGATCACGTTTTAGGGGGCTGGCCATCTCGGCCATGCCTGGCCCTTCACTTATGTATTTTCAACGGTAGAGTTTCTACACTCCATAGATTAAGGTGTGGAGCTCTGCTGTTCCTCAAAGATTAATGCAAAGTACTACTATTTTCTACTCAATTCATCTTATTTCGCTTCTAAGATCTCCATTCGCACCCAAGAACGTGATGAAGGTGATGATTATGTGTGACGCTCATCACCATCTCCCCTATGAACGCGTGCCTGACAAACACTTCCGTTCTACATGAATTAAGCTAGAATGAGTATCTCTTAGATCTCCTAACCAGAATCTTCGTGGCGTAATCTAGAATGATGGCGGCATTCAAGAGAATCCGGAACCATATCAATAAGGCAAGCTCGGCAGTGATGGATGACCCATGTGTGCTTGGGAGCACGTAGTGAGCTAGGATTTGGGCCCATGCCGTGGCTTCTTGAGTAAGGTGGCGGACATCTAAACCCTTGGGTCTTCGCTTTATGGTCCCCCGAATCCAAAATGCGTCGGGTAAAGCAATGACGCGGAGGATCGCGCTCCAATCGAATGCGCGGTCAACGCATGCAGCCAAGACTTCTTGGTAGGCGTCATATGCATCCGTTGACGGTGCAATCCCAAGGACTTCTCGGATGGTTTCCACTGTGACCGACACTTGTTTTCGGTGCACAAATATTGATGTGAGATGAGGTGAGTGGAAGTTGGAGTAGAATTCTACCACCCAAGAGAGATTGGCCTCCGTTGGTTGCCTCAAAAGGAACCTCCAATGCCTCTGGTCAATGTGTGGCATCACAATCGGACTGAGGTGAGCCGGTAAGACTAGGAGGGGTTCCGGATGGTAATTCCTTTCAATCATTCTGGAGTAGACAAGTTCGCAGTAACGGTTGGGAAACTTGTTTGAATCCTTAGGAGGGTTGTCCGTCTCTAGAACGTCAACGGGGCCCTTAGTCTTCTTCAGGAGGGGCCTGGCCGTTAGTTATTGGCGCACTTTATTGGAAACTGGCTTCTTGGGGCCTTTCCCTTTGTCCTTTTTGATGACCATCCTGTGGAAGCAAGAAAGAAAAAATATCAAACCCAAAGAAGTGGAGATACATGGACGCGTCCAGGTGGTTGTGCCCCAGGCATGAGAGGGGCCTGGAGGGGGCTCAACTCTCTGTAAAATGGCCCAGAGAGGAGTGCAGAATGAAAGGGCGCGTGTGCGGCTGTGGCGCGCGCGCGCATTCCGTGCTCGCTTTGTATGGACGCGTGCGCGCCAGGTGCGCGCACGCGGCAAAGGTGCTGGGCTGGTGGCTTAGTGTAGGCTTGAGAATGGCTTAACTCTCTGTAAAATATACTAGGGGGAAACAAGGCAATCGGCGCGGACGCGCACCATGCGCTTGCGCGTCGATTGGCGGATTTCGCTCATGTGCGCGGACGCGCCATGTGCGCGCACGCGCAGAGGGGTGGGTTTTTCTAAATTTGCAAGTGGTTACACCATTTTCGACATTTCAAACCCCCCCTCCATACAGCCACTTAAGCACTATAGCAAATGAAGTCAACAAATGAAGGGGAGTTGTCATTAAAATCTAGCTAACAAACATGAAGTCAAGTGTCTATGTACAAGTCTCAAAGGAAGATCTTACCATGGTGTGGTGTCTCCCACCTAGCACTTTTGTTTAACGTCCTTAAGTTGGACTTTCAGTAGCTTATAGTGTTTATTCAAGAGTTGCATCCCTCAAGAGGAACACTTCAAATTCCTTGGCGTTC
>NC_029787.2:50580128-50580908 GCF_000816755.2 Arachis ipaensis | reverse complement strand
CACTAGGTTTTGGGCACCGCTCCTATCTTTGATTTCCAAGTCAAATTCTTGTAATAAGAGCACCCAACGAATTAATCTCGGTTTTGATTCCTTTTTTGCCAACAAGTACTTTAGTGCCGCGTGATCCGAGTACACTACTACCTTGGAACCAAGAAGATAGGCTCGGAACTTGTCTAAAGCAAAAACAATAGCTAGAAGTTCCTTTTCGGTAGTAGTGTAGTTGGATTGGGCTCCGTCTAATGTTTTGGAAGCATAAGCTATGACATAGGGAATCTTACCCTCACGTTGTGCTAACGCGGCTCCTATGGCATAATTCGAAGCATCACACATGATTTCAAAGGGTTGAGTCCAATTGGGTCCTCGTACAATAGGGGCTTGTGTCAATGCTACCTTGAGTTTGTCATATGCTTCCATTCATTCCTTGCTCATCTCAAATTCGGTGTCTTTTTGTAGTAATCGAGAGAGAGGTAAGGCCACCTTGCTAAAGTACTTGATGAATCTCCGGTAGAATCCTGCATGTCCAAGAAAAGAACGGACTTCCCTCTCGGAGGAAGGGTAAGGTAAACTAGATATGACATTTATCTTTGCCGGATCTACGGAGATGCCTTCCTTTGATACTATGTGTCCCAAAACAATGCCTTGTTTGACCATGAAATGACATTTTTCAAAATTTAAGACAAGGTTTGTTTTGGTGCACCTTTCTAAGACTTTTTCAAGGTTACCTAAGCAATGCTCAAATGACTCACCATACACACTAAAATCATCCATGAAAACTTCCAT
>NC_029787.2:50578997-50579700 GCF_000816755.2 Arachis ipaensis | reverse complement strand
GCTTTCTTTGCAAGTGTTGGAAATGGAAGTGGTTGAGCAATTCCTTCTTCCAAGGTTCTTTTGGTCTTGGTTGTCTCCCTTGTTGGTTGGGCTTCATCCTCAACTATGGCTTGTGGTGTCTCCTCTTCTACTACCTCTTCTATATATATTCTCTCTTCCTCTTGGGTGGTTGTGATAGGACTTGGATCCTTTGCTTCCTTTTCTTTTAGTTGTGTACCGGATCTAAGGGTGATGGCATTGATGCCCCCTTTTGGGTTTGGTTGAGGTTGAGAGGGAATGACACTTTGGATTGGGGGTTGAGGAGTTGGGGTTGATGGTGTGTCCATGCGTGCAAGAAGAGCTTGTAATGTAGAGGTGAGGCCGGTGAGGCCGGAAGCAAGTGTGTTTTGTAATTCCTTTTGGCCTTGGATGATGGTCCGGAGTGTTTCATCTTGGTTGGAGGGGGTGGTTGCATATGTGAGTTGAGGAGCTTGTGATTGGTTGGGTGGTGGTCTTTGATGTGGTGGTTGATATGTTTGATAGTTTCTTTGTGGGTTTTGTTGATTGTATGGTTGATTTTGTAAGTTGTATGGTCGGTTTTGTGAGAAATTTTGTGAGTTGTTATTCCATTTTTGACCTCCTCCATTGTTGTTGTTATCCCTATTCCCTTGTTGATGATTGTCTTTCCAATTTTGATTATTGTGTCCACTTCCTTGGTTGTAGC
>NC_029787.2:50577633-50578928 GCF_000816755.2 Arachis ipaensis | reverse complement strand
TCCAATACTCATAGAGTGGTTCCGTCTCACCTTGCACAATACAAGACATTTCTTTCCTTAGCCTATCCATCTTTTCCGGGGGTAAGAATTTATCCAAGAACCCCCTTCTAAGTAGGTCCCAATCGGAGGTAACTTCACTAGAGAGAGTGTAAAACCATTCTTTGGCCTTGTCCTCAAGAGAGAAAGGGAAAGCAAACAACCATATAGCAACTTCATCGGACCCTTCCCGTCTAGTAGTTGAGCATATGCGATGGAAGTCCTTGAGATGTCGAATAGGGTCTTGTGCGGGAAGCCCGTGAAACTTGGGTAGGAGATTGATCAAAGCGGTCTTCAATTCAAAATTCGCATTCAAATTGGGGTGAGTTACATGAAGGGGTTGAAGGACATAATCCGGTGCACCCGCTTCCTTGATGGTAACTCTCCCTGGAGCGTCCATGGTATTAGTACCTAAAACAAAAGAAGAATTGTTAGTGAGATTGATGGGAGTATGATTAATGCCTTCTTTGAGTGACGGTTCAATGTTCGCTTGTAGTAAGGTGGTTGAGGTGTGACGAATGGATTTTTGACGGTTTAGAATTTCACAAATGAAATCTCGTTGAAGTATAGTCTCTAAACCAACAATAATTCTTTCATGCAAAAATTTGTTTGTCACAAGCACAAACCCCTAAAATCTATAAACCGAAGTATTTAAACCTCGGGTCGTTCTCCCTAGGAATTACAATGAAGTGTCTTGTTATTGGTTATGAGTTATTTTGGGGTTTTGGATGAGAGGCATGAAAAGTAAATGGCAATGGAAATAAACTAACTACTATAAAAGCTCTTGGCAAGATATGAGAGCTAGAAGTCCTATCCTAGTTATCCTTCTCAATTGTGATGAGAATTGTTCATTGCTACCACTTAGTTAACCCTTACTAATTAAAGGAAAGTCAAGTGGATGAATCAATTTGATTCCTCAAGTCCTAATCAACTCCTAAGGAATGGCTAGTTTTAGAGGCATTCAAATCAATTAGTAACTTCTAATTATCAATCAATCAAAGGAATTAGATAACTCAAGAGTCACTAATTACTCTACCTAGGCCAAGAGGAACAAAATCCACACTAAAACTAAAAGAAGCATTTCAACAAACACATAGAGTGCAATAGAAGTAAACATTATTAATTGCAAGAATTAAAGGAATCTACAACTACAAAAATAAGAGATCAGCAATAGAAAAGCAAAGAAGACACATTTATTATGAATTACCTCTTATTGAATTGAAAGAAAATGGAATGAACAATAGTAGATCTACAACAAA
>NC_029787.2:50574859-50577075 GCF_000816755.2 Arachis ipaensis | reverse complement strand
TTCCTTTCCCTTAGCAATTTGGCGCCAAAATGGGCTCAGAAAACCTCTCAAATCGCCAGGCACGTGTTGCATTAATGAGGTCATGTGCCATCATCGGCGCGTGCGCGTCCCTGGTCGATTCTGCAATGTGCGCGCGGGCGCCTTGTCCACGTGCGCGTGCATGGCTGACTTTGCTTTTTTTTTGACTTTTTTATGCTTCTCTCCACTTGTATGCTTCCTTCCTTGCTTCCTTCCTTGCTTCCTCTGATTCATGCCTAGTTTCAACCTGAGGTTACTAGCAAACACATCAAGGCATCTTATGGAATCAAACAGAAACTAGAATTCACCAAAATAAGGCTTAAAAGCATGTTTTTACACTTAAGCACAATCATGGAAGAGATAACGAAACCATGCTAATTCTTAGGCTAATTGTGACAAAAGGTTATCAAAATGTTCTAAATTCAATGCAGAACAAACCGTCAAATTGGGGTTTGTCAACCTCCCCACACTTAAGCCTTAGCATGTCCTCATGCTAAAATAAGAAGGAACTAAGGGGTATGGCATTTATTGAATGCAACTAAACTATATGAGTCCTATCTAAATGTAACTATCTAAAGCAATTGGAAATGCTTAGTTCAAACAAATCAATTCCCAAGAGAGCATGTGTAAGTACAAGAGCTAAGTAATAAGGACCAAGTCCAAACCACAATTGTATTGAATTGTTAAAAAAAGAGTTCAAACTTGCAAGAATATAGATAATGTGGGTGAACACATGTGATTGAACTTTTGAACCCTCACCGGATGTGTATCCGCTCTATTCGCTCAAGTGTTTAAGGGTTAATTCGCTCAATTCTCTTCTAATCATGTTTTCCAAAATTTGATTTTCTTCTAACAATCAACATTTATTCAATGCATGCATACATTCATCATGAGGTCTTTCATTTAGGTTGTAATGGGGTTAGGGTCAAGGTAGGATCATTTATGGTCAAGTGGGCTAGGATTTGAATCTTTGATTAGCATAGACTTTCCCACCTAACCTAATTAATGACCTATACAAATGCGAGCTATTCTAACTACCCATTCTTCACTTTTTTTTCTTACATACTCATGCATTTTTTTTTATTTGATTCACAACACCTATCCATTGATTCCTTTTTATTGACTTCACTTTGGGGCATTTTGTCCCCTTTTATTTTTTTTTTTTCTCTTTTTTTTTCTTCTCTTTTTCTTTCATTTTATTTTTTTCTTTTCATCATTTTTTTTCTTTCCTTTATATATATATATATTTTTTTTCTTTTTCTTCTTTCAAACTAAATACAAGAACATCAATGCATAAGGTCTCTACATTTGATTAATACATGAATATGTGCCCAATTCCTAAACATAAAAGTGTATTGCCCCTTTTTATCCCATCCAATGTTCCCAAGCCTCACCAACTTTGAGTAATAGACATTCTCACTAGCCTAGGCTAATCAAAGATCCAAACAAGGACTTTTCATTGGTTTTCCGCCTTGGGCTTGTAATGAGCTAAAATAAGAATGAGTTGGTTAAGCATAGGCTCAAAATTGGCTAACAATGGAGAGTAAAAGGTTGGCTATTTGGGTAAGTGGCAAATGAAATAATGGCCTCAATCATATAAATGCACAAACACAAGAATTAAACGGATATATAGAATCAAGCAAATTAAGGATCACAATCATGGAAAGAGAACAATTTCACACAAGAATGGAAAATAAGTGGTTATAAAATGTAACCACATCAATAGGCTCAAGTCTCACAAGCTTGTGTTCTCAATTCAATACATGCTTCACAAGGTATGAAATTCAAGCAAGTTTCAAAAATTCTTTTTTTTTCAATCAATTGGGTTAATGCCCTATATTTAAAATTTCTTGAAAAACCTCAATGTTTGACTAAGCATTGTTGTGATTGAAAAATTCAAAAAAAAAATTTTTTTTTTCTTAGTTTACCCTTTTCTTTTTCACTCAAAACCAAATTCTTATGCAAAAAGGGGTGACTAAGTTTCACTCAAAACATGATTTCTAATCACAACCACAAACTAAAAAAAGGGAATATACAAAAGGAGATATGCAAAAATGTATAAAGAAAAATCAAACTAAAATATGGAATCTATCATCCAAAATATCTAAAAATATCCAAAAGCATCAAAATATCTAAAATCCAAAATAAGCAATAAAAGTATCCAAAGAAAACTAGAAATGCATCAAAATATATACAAA
>NC_029787.2:50571647-50574465 GCF_000816755.2 Arachis ipaensis | reverse complement strand
GGAGGGTCTGTAGATGGTGGAGGAGCTGCGGCTGTAGAAGATGATGGGCCAGCTGCAGGGGCTGGTGGTGAAGGTGTCCCTATGACAGCCCTAGCCCGAGAGCGGCGGCTAGCAGGTGGCTTCTCGTGCACCCAAACACCCCAGGGAATAGTAATCTCCCTGTCATCTGCATCAGCTGGTGGTGGTCGCACATCATCATCTAACCACGGGACATCAGCCAGGGCTGCCATACTCGTGACCAATGTAGGAAACGGAAGTAGGCCACGAATATGCGCCCGCCACATTGCGGTTCATGTTTGCGATGATTGTGCAAATCCGGGAAGTCAAAAAGGAAACGGAAATTTGCCCAAAACTGAAATAAAGGTCAAAATGAAACTAATTTCCTTGAAAATCGGGCAGCATTCCGGCTTAAAATTGGACGTTCCCGGATAGCAGAATAGCACAAACAGTAAAAAAAAAACAGCATCAATTAAGCACAGCAGCAGTGGTACAGCATTCAGGCAACAAGAAGTGCATAAAAAGCAGTCCAAAATCAGCATACAACATTCAAACAGACAAACAGCAAGTAAGCACATACGGAGCACTTATCAGGCCTAGAATCCTCTATCCAGTCCTAGCTACCTAACCGCAAGTATTTCTAACTAATCCTAACATTCAACATTTGAATTTAGCTAACTAACATGCAATTCTAGGAATTAACATAATTGAACAAATAAAAAGGGAAAATAGAAACAGAGATAGCAGAAATGGAGCAGGAACCTGGGAGCCGGGAAAACTGAAAATGGAAAAAGGGGGGAACGACGATAGGGCAGCAGAGACAAATTGGCACCGCCGTGAACGGTGGCGCGGTGGTTCGAGAAACTGAAGGGCGGAGGGACGGCAATGGTGAGAGGGTGAGTCGGTCAGAGGAGTAAGAGAGAAGGAAAGAGAGAGAGAGGAAGGCGGTGATGGTGGCGCGGAGGTGGAGACGGTGGCGCGGTGGGAGTTCGGCCGGGAGGAGGAAGAGAGGAGTGAGAGAGAGAGAGAATGGGTGGTGGTGAGAGGGGGAAGAGAAGGTGATGATGAGGGAGGGCGAGTCGCCGGCGGTGAAGATGGCGCGGCGGCGGCCGGTGTTGCTGCTGCGATGACAGTTGGGGCGAGGAGAAGAAGAAGATGGAGGTTGGGGGGGATGGGGTGCGCGACTGCGCAGTGTGCTTCGCGAGCTAGGGTTATCCCGATTTTTGAATTGGCGCGCGCGCGCACCTTGGGCGTCCGCGCCCATTGAGAGAATGTGGACCCTACGCGTGCGCGTACAATGCGCTTAAGCGGGGATGAGCAGAAAGAGGAAAGGACGCGTGCGCGTACCGTGCGCGCACGTGTGCATGGAGTTGGGCCAGAGACTTAGAGTTGGCCCAACTCAGGCCTAACTCTCTGGAGAATGGCCTGGGAGTCGCGCCACGAGGTTTGCGCGCACGCGGCATATACGCGTCCGCGTGAACTGAGGGGGATGGAGATCCACGCGTGAGCGTACAGTGCGCGCTAACGTGGGGTGGCATATGAGGCAGGGGCGCGTGCGCGTACCATGCGCGCACGCGTACATGAGATTGGGCCATGCAATTTTTGATATTATTCATCTACTACTAAACACAACATGCATGTGACTAAGCTAACAATTAAATTGTACAAACAAATTTGTATGAAACATCTACCTACAATGGTAACTCAAATCACTTATTAGGCAAATTTAAAAGGGAATGGAAAGAGTTTACCATGGTGGGGTGTCTCCCACCTAGCACTTTTAGTTTAAGTCCTTAAGTTGGACATTTTGAGATGCTTATTGTCATGGTGGCTTATGTTTGTACTCATCCTTGAATCTCCAAGGATCTTTGCTCCTCAATTGGTTGACAGAATTTCCAACCATATTCATCAAACTTGGGCAAAGTTCTGCCCAAGATATGAGTCCCCATAGTTGGTCTTTACATAGCGAACCGGGATCCCATATCTTATCTTCACACCCATCTTCGATTCGATCTTCATACATTTTCTTTCCGGGTGGTTGACAAAAGTGTGGTCGACATGTAGAATTCTCAAAGAAGCTTCCAAACAACTTCCTAGACCCATGCAATTTGGTTCTACACCAACCATTGTTCTTGAATGTGGAGCTTACAACCATCATGAGCTTAGAATGATGTTTCCATCCACTGCACAACTCTCTTATACTTTTAACTCCACAAAGAGCTCTAAGTTGACCATCATTTTCAATTAAACCATATTCAAGTGAGAAATTAAAGCTAAGGGATAAGAGTTTTACCCACTTGAATGTTGTATTGAATGGTGACTTGGGAAGAAGGGCTTCCCCACACTTAGACAATGCAAGGTCTACTTCCTTGTGCTCTTCTTTGTGTATTTCCACCTCTTGACAAATTTCTTCAATTTCAACCTTTTCCTTTTTACTTGGCTTGGTGTTATCTTCAAGAACTTCATCTTGTTTAATGAGAGGCGATTCAATTTTGGATAGAAATTCATTGATGAATGAGGTCATCTCTTGATCAACCTCTTCATATCCTTCAATTTCAATATACACCATGCCCTTCTCATCTTCCTTGGGAGGTTGTGCACGCTCTTCTATAATTTCAACTCCATGTCCAACGGGTGAGGATTCCATTGTAGAGAGAAATTCATCTATGATTGAATCCATTTCTTGATAAACTTCTTCCAAGTCTCCAACGATGATATGCCTTGGAGATTGCGCACCCTCCTCAACATCAATATCAAGCTTCTTGGAAGAGTTCTCCATGATGCTACATTCCCTTGGACTTTCAACATCTCCTAAATCTTC
>NC_029787.2:50569798-50571363 GCF_000816755.2 Arachis ipaensis | reverse complement strand
TATTCAAGCATTGGTGGGCTAAAGTGTGCACCACCTTGGTCAAATTGGTCACAAACTCAAGTGTATCCCGCTTCATGGCTTCTTGTCCTTGGAGTAGCAAAGTGAGAGGCTCATCTATTGGGGCTTGGGGTGAATATGGAGGTTCATTATTTTGAAGAGAGGATTCATAGTAGGAAGGTGGTTCTTCTTGGTAAAGGTATGGAGATGGTGAGATTTGAGGTGGTTCTTGGTAGTGATCTTGATAGGGTGGTGGTTCTAAGGGTTCTTGCTCATAATGGCCATAAGGATATGGTGTGGATGATTGGTTATATGATGGATATGGATCATAGGGTGGTGTTTGGTGATGAAAGGCTTGTGAGAATGGTTGAGGTTCATGTTGAGGGTACGCATCATAGGCATATGGTGGTAGTTGGTTGTCATAAAAGGAGCCACCATAGCCATTAAATTGGCATGCATTAGGATGGAAATTATACCTATAAGTGTCCGGAGGTTGATGCTAATAGGAGTGATCAATTTCTTGAGGCTCCTTCCATCTTGGAGTGTTCCAACCTTGGTGCATGTTAGCATTGAAGTTCACATTCCCTACAACACAATTAGAGCCAAACTCATAGCCAAAGTGAGAATTCATTATGAAAAAACAAAAATAAAGCTAACAAAATCTAGTAAACAAGCAAAAGACAAGCTATTTACACTATTCACATATGTACAATAACCAATAACATAACACCATTGCTCATCCCCGGCAACGGCGCCATTTTGACGAATGGATTTTTGACGGTTTAGAATTTCACAAATGAAATCTCGTTGAAGTATAGTCTCTAAACCAACAATAATCCTTTCATGCAAAAATTTGTTTGTCACAAGCACAAACCCCTAAAATCTATAAACCGAAGTATTTAAACCTCGGGTCGTTCTTCCTAGGAATTACAATGAAGTGTCTTGTTATTGGTTATGAGTTATTTTGGGGTTTTGGATGAGAGGCATGAAAAGTAAATGGCAATGGAAATAAACTAACTACTATAAAATCTCTTGGCAAGATATGAGAGCTAGAAGTCCTATCCTAGTTATCCTTCTCAATTGTGATGAGAATTGTTCATTGCTACCACTTAGTTAACCCTTACTAATTAAAGGAAAGTCAAGTCCTAATCAACTCCTAAGGAATGGCTAGTTTTAGAGGCATTCAAATCAATTAGCAACTTCTAATTATCAATCAATCACTCTCCTTGGAGCGTCCATGGTATTAGTACCTAAAACAAAAGAAGAATTGTTAGTGAGATTGATGGGAGTATGGTTAATGCCTTCTTTGAGTGACGGTTCAATGTTCGCTTGTAGTAAGGTGGTTGAGGTGGTGAAAACCTCTTCACCTTTTCCAAATCTTAGCCGCCTCCGAGCTTGTCTAATATGAAACAAAGTTCGTTCTATTTCCGGATCAAAAGGGGCTAAGCTCGGATTCTGTTGTGAACGCGTCATGCAATGAAGGAGAAATGGAATTCATTGTAACGATGAGGAGTTAGTCAATTGAGCAATTTACAATGAAGTGCAACTATGTACATATATACATGCTT
>NC_029787.2:50569497-50569714 GCF_000816755.2 Arachis ipaensis | reverse complement strand
CAATCGTAGTATAGTCTAAACCGACGCAAAATCCTTCATCAAACAAATCTACAATCTATATCCGAGAGTACTAGTCTCCCGAGTCGTTCTCCCTTGGAATTGCCAAAGTGTGCATCTTGCATCTTATGTAAGCCTTGTTGGGATTCTTTGAAGGTTTTAGCAAAATAATGAGAAACAAACAATCAATTATCAAAAGACTTGGCTTAGGGCTTAGGGT
>NC_029787.2:50540103-50568939 GCF_000816755.2 Arachis ipaensis | reverse complement strand
AAAATTGTCCTTAACCCTTGTTCCTTTGGTCTTCTTAAGCTTTTCCCGCCAAGGTGTTTCTCCAAGAGTGGGATCCTTAACTGCCTCCACGCCTAAGTCACGTGACTTCTTAAAAATCATATTCGCAGATCGGCGCGCACGCGCAAGGTACGCGCACGCGCCGTTGAGACGTCTTGAGATGTACGCGGAGGCGTGATGCACGCGTGCGCGCCCATGAAGATCCTGGCTTAGCCGCTTCTCAAGCCGGCTCTTGGCTTTGGCTCCACGTTGCCTTATCCGCGCGGGCGCGCAAGGTGCGCGCACGCGCCCATGTGGAAATCTCCAAAGCTTAATCCTCATGCTTCCTTCCTTTGTACCCGTCTTCCTTCTCTTTTTCGGTCCATTCCTACTCTATATCCTGAAACCACTTAACACACAAGTCACGGCATCTAATGGCATCAAGAGAAGGTTAGAAATGTATCTTTTTTAGTGCGAAGTAAGCATGTTTTCATTCATGAGGCGAAACTAGGAAAGGAATGCAAAATCTTGTATTTTCATATAGAAAGTGTGTGGAATCATTGATAAAACCCCTGAAATCATCACAAGATAAACCCTCAAATTGGGGTTTGTCAGGACCCAAACGTCGATTCGGATTTTTCACAAAATAAATTTCTTTGTAAGTATAGTCCAAATCGATAGATAACTCTCACAATTAAAGTTTAAAATAAAATATTTTCACAATCAAAACAAATAACCGGGAGTTTTAAATCCCGGGTCGTCTTTCCTCGGACTAGCAATTAGATGAGCACATTTTTTGTTGTGAAATAGGTGGGTTTTTTATGGATGGAATTGAAATTAAAAAGAATTAAAGAATAAATGAACTAACAATGGATCAAAAGACAATTAGTGCCAATTAAAAGAAAACAAGATCAAAACTAGTGATAATGTGATAAATGCATAAAAGAGCCTTGATTGGAATGAGAGGTAAGGAATCATATCCTTGTCATAACCACAACTATGGTAATTATGATGAGTTAATCTCACTTCGTTAACCTCTAGCATCGAGGAGTAAGTCAAGCAAGCATAATTGACCTTAATCCACAAATCCTAGCTAACTTACTGATTAACTTAGTAAAAAGCTAGTGTTAGTGAAAACAAGAGCAACTAACAATCCAAAAATTACCACTAAATATTGGACATTATGACTCTAGTATCCTAATTACTCATTTTTCAAGTCAAGGAGTGAAAATCTACTCAAAATCCAAAAATTGGCATTTTTACAAATATTTGATGGGCATAAAAGCAAAACATGGCAAATTACAAAAGATAATGAAAACTATAACCAATCTATCAATAAAATCAACAATAGATTCAAGAAATCAAAATTGGATATATCAACAAAGTAACTTAAATTATGAGAAGATGTAACAAAAGTAGTGTAATTAAAGAGAATGTTAAAGATTACTTACAATGAGACAAGCAAATATCCATGATCAAAATTGTAAAGTGGCAATTTCTACTATAAACCCTAATAAAACCTAAGAGAGAATTTCCTAAAACTAACATAAAACCTAACTAAAACTATCCAATATGGTGTGTAATGGTGCTCTATGGTCTCCTTTTAATATGGAATGTTGCCCCTTTGATATAACTTTCATTTCAGCTTTAGATCTTTCAAAATTGGGCCAATAGCCTCCCAAATCGCGAGCCATTGCTTTTTAAGTGAGTCACGCGTCAGGACTTGTGCATACGTACACTAGCTGATTTCCATCTTGTGTGTACGCACAGGAAGGTGTGCGTACGCACACTGGAGTGTGTGCTTCTCCTTTGTTTTCTTCTTGAAATCTCCCATTTTGTATGCTTCCTTCCACTTCTACCTAGCCATTCTTGCCTATTGGACCTAAAATCACTCAACAAAACATATCACGACATCGAATGGAATAAAAGTGGAACAAAATTGATTAATTTAAGCGTAAAAAAGTATGTTTTCACATTTAGGCACAAGTTAGAGAGAAATCACAAAAGTATGTTTTTTAAATAAATAAATGTGAGTTTATGTGATGAAATTCACTCAATTCAAGCCAAAATTTACCATCAAATATGGACTCATCAATTCTCCCACACTTAAACAATAGTATGTCCTCATGCTAATCACAAACAAGGAGAAGGATCAAAGGGTAAATAACTTATTCAATGAAACTATCTATATGCATGCAACTATACTAATGGATGCTATCTATTTCTATTTATACTATAGTTTCCTGTTGAATTGGCAAAACAAACAACCAAATTTTCAAGAAAACATATGGACATATAGGGCCAAACAAAGAAATATTTCAATGCAATCACGATCCAAAGAATTGATTCGAGTTTCAAAACAAAATGAAGCAACTTGAAAAAAAACACAAAATAAGAGGTGGAGTGACGATCGGATTTTTCATCGGTAAAGAAATTCACAAATATATTATCGCGTTGTAAGTATAGTTTCTAAACCAACAGAGAATCCTTTCGTGCAAAAGTTTTGGTTGTCACAAGTAACAAACCCAATAAAATTTATAAACCGAAGTATTCAAACCTCGGGTCGTCTTCTCAAGGAATTACAGGGAAGTATGATTTATTATTGGTTATGGAAAACAGTATTTTTGGGTTTTGAAAAGGTTTGAATGAGAAAAATAGATTGCAGGAATTAATAAATCAATAGCTAATAAAACTCTTGGCACGGTATGAAAATTAGAAGTCCTATCCTAGTTAACCTTATCAATGGTGATGAGAATTATATTTTGCTCCCCATTAAGTCAACCTCTAACTATGAAGGTAAGTCAAGTGGATAAATCAATTTAACACCTAAGTCCTAGTCAACTCCTAAGGAAAGACTAGAGTTATAGGAATTTAAATCAATCAGCAAAGATAACAATTATCAATCACAATGAGTTTGACAACTCAAGAGTTACCAATTAATCAACCAAAGCCAAAAGGGAAAAATATAAATTATTTATATAAATAAAGGAAAGCAATCATAATTCTGAAATACCTCAAATTATATTAAATAGAAAATCAATCTAAACATAAAGAGTTCATAAGCCAAATTGGTAACATAAGTCAAATACGAATAAAAGCATTAGAATAAATAAAAATATAAAAGGAATATTGAACCTGAGAAGAAGTTGAAATCCTAAATCCTTTAAGAGGAATCCTAATCCTAAAACCTAAGAGAGAGGAGAGAACCTCTCTCTCTAAAAACTACATCTAAATTATGAAAAGTGAATAATGGAAGACGTCTTAATGAATGGATGCATTCCCCCACTTTATAGCCTCTAATATATGTTTTCTGGGCCGAAAATTGGGTCAAAAGCAGCCTAGAAATTGCCCCCAGCGTATTCTGGTACGTACAGGTCGCGGGAAAGTGACGTGGAAGTGTCGTCCACGCGTTTGCGTGGATTGCGTTTCTGCCAGGTCATGCGTCCGTGTGATCCACGCGTTCGCGTCACCTGGCTTCAAGGAAGCTATGGCAAATTATATATCGTTGCGAAGCCCCAGAGATTAGCTTTCCAACACAACTGAAACCGCGTCATTTGGACCTCTGTAGCTCAAGTTATGGTCGATTTAGTACCAAGAGGTCAGGCTGGACAACTTTAGCAGTTCCTTCAGTTTCTTATATTCTTTCTACTTTTGCATGCTTCCTTTCCATCCTCTAAGCCATTCCTGCCCTGTAATCTCTAAAAACACTTAACACACATATCAAGACATCTAATGATAATAAGAGAGGATTTAATATTAGCAAATATAAGGCCAAAGAAGCATGTTTTCAATCATAGCACAAATTCTGGGAAGGAATTGTAAAACCATGCAAATAGTATGAATAAGTGGGTAAAGAGTTGATAAAAACCACTCAATTAAGTACAAGATAAACCATAAAATAGTGGTTTATCAACCTCCCCACACTTAAACATTAGCATATCCTCATGCTAATCTCAAGAGAAGCTATAAAGGAGTGAAGAGCAATGATAGAATGTATGAAATGCAACCTATCTATATGAATGCAACTACATGCAGAATGTTTCTACCTACTTGGTTAAAAGTAAATAAATCTTCCAAGAACATACATGAACTGGATTTCACTAATTCAAATCATAAAAATGAAGTACAAATAGATTTGCAAGAAGAAGATAGCTCATGAAAGCCGGAAACAAGGAATTGAGCATCGAACCCTCACTGGAAGTGTATACACTCTAATCACTCATGTGTTTAAGTTTCGATTCTCTCAATCCTCTACTAACCTTGCTTTCTAAGGCTTGCTTTTCTTCTACCAATCAACACAAATTTGATGCACAAATACACATATGAAGAGGTCTTTTAAGGGTTGTAATGGGGTTATGGTCAATGTAGGATTGTATTTGGCCAAGTGGACTAAAATCTAAATCCTTAATTAACTTAAACTTTCCACCTAACTTTAGACAATCCATGTAATCATAATACCACATCTAACTATCCATTAACTCCATTAACCACATATTCATGCATTCTAATTTCAAGTACAGTACATATGCATTGCTTTCACCACTTACTTTGGGGCATTATGTCCCCCTTTTACTTATTTGCTCTTTTTCTTTTCTTTTTCTCTTTTATTTTTTTTATTTTTCTTCCCTTTTTTTAATTTATATATATGCCTATTTTTTTCCTCTCTTTTTTTTTATTTTTCTCAATGCATATGATTAAATTATTGAATGCATGAATATGTCCTAAATATTTCTTTCACATTTTCATAAAGATATACAATGCCCAATTCTTAAACCAAACGTTTCCAAACCCACTTTTTCCACACTTAAATCATAAGCATTCTCACTAGTCTAAGCTAACCAGGGATTCAAATTAAGGACATTATTGTTTTCCGCTTAGAGTTAGTGATAAGCTAAAATAAAGAATAAAAGGGATAAAATAGGCTCAAATTGGTTTGCAAAGGATAATGAAAGGTTAAGGCCATATGGGTATGTAAGCTTAGTGAAACAAAGGCCTCAATCATATAAGTGCATACATACATCAAACCATAGAAATATAGAATTAAGCAAGATAAAGATCACATTTTTAGAGAGAAAAATACACACCAAAATAAAATATTAGTTGATAAAATGCAACCAATCAAATAGACTCAAAATCTCACTGGTTTTGTGTGTTCGAGCTCTAAACCATGTTCCAAATATAATATTTCTTCAAACAAGTTTAACATTAAATTTTATTCAAATTAGTGAAATGCTCTAAAAAGTTTCTTGAAAAAGAAAATATTACTTCAACCAAGTGGTAAAATATGCACAAAATCAAACAAATATGCAATCAAACATGCAAATGCAACAACTAACAAAGAAAATAAACCATTGGTGTTGAGCTAGAAGAGTAACTAACCCATGGAGATCGATATCGACCTCCCCACACTTAAAGATTGCACCGTCCTCGGTGCATACTGAGATGTACAAGTGGACGGATTGCTACAACTGACGCTTGTAGATAGAGGTGCCTTAGCTGGAGGTCTTTTGGTTCCTCTCCGTGCCGGTGTCTTGTTAGTGGCCTTCTCTTTTCCTTTCTTGGTACCCATGCCTAAGGAAGAGAAAAAAGGAAGAGTGTGAAATATAGAAAACTCAGACCGGAAGGGAGAAAATTCCAAGTGATAAGGAATGCCAAAGGAAAGATGATAGCCTAACTACATGGTAGCTACAACATGTAGGGAAGACAACAATAAAGATCAAAAAGGGCAATTCAAAATAATTAGATGCAAGAGGGTAAAAACATGCAAATAATAGGCATGAGAATCATAGCTCAAGCATCAAGTAATAAATGTGCCAAATTAAAGAGCATGTGTAATGATGACAATTGTGAATGATAATCCCAAATACATTGGGTGTGCAAGTTAAAATAGGGATGAAAATAATGTAATCCAAATGTATATGAGAGCCATAAGTAAATGTCAATTGTCAAATCTCTCCTCAGAGTAGCCACATGCTCAAATAAAATAAGGTACTATCCAAATAAAACTCCAACACCAACATAAAAATGCATGAAAAAGAATTGAAAAAGAAACCAAAAGGAAAGAACAAGTAAATGCATTAAATTAAAGGGATAGAAGAGTAGAGGGGGAGAAGAAGAGAAAGAAAGAAGAAAGAAGAAGAAAAAAATTAAGATTTGGGGAAGAAAAGATAAGATATTTTGGTTGATCTGGATATTCTGTGCGCCGCATGCGACGCAGACGCGTGGGTCACGTGGTCGCGTGGTGTGTGATTTTTGTCAAGTGACGCGGACGCGTGGGTCACGCGGTCGCGTCACTTGATTTGTGCGAATAGCGCGAGAGCAGCGACGTGTTCGCGCAACTCTCTGTCTAAAACTTATTTTGCCAAAATTTTTGGGTGACGCGTTCGCGTGGTTGACGCGATCGCGTGAATGGCCATTTTTGAAAAACGATGCGGACGCGTGAAGCACGCGTTTGCGTGGTAGGGCTTGTGCTTCTAGCACGAGTCCAGCCCCATTCCAGCCCAACAAATTGCCATACACCCATTTACGTCGATTTTACAGAGCCACGCGTTCGCATGGGTGACGCGAACGCGTGGGAGGCGTAATTTCCAAATGACGCAGCCGCGTGGGCATGTTTGTGCCAAAGGCACGCCTCCAGCCACGCTCTCGTGTGACTCTCTGTTCAATTCTCTTTTCTTCAAAACACACTGGTGACGCGGACGCATCGCGTGCGTATTTTTTTTTATGCAAAATGCAGAATGCAGTATGCAGATGTTATGAATTATTCCAGGTTCAATGAATGAAATAAAACTCAAAAACAAACAAAACTAAATAAAATTATAATTGGAAAAGGAGCGATCATACCATGGTGGGTTGTCTCCCACCTAGCACTTTTAGTTAAAGTCCTTAAGTTGGACATTTGGTGAGCTCCTTGTCATGGTGGCTTGTGCTTGAACTCATCTTGAAACTTCCACTAATGCTTGGTTTTCCATAAAGCTCTATCTATTCCAAGTAAAGTTTCTGAGCTTTGATGGGGTTTTTCACAAGCTTTGAGCTCCCAAATTTGATCCTCATGTATTCCAGGATCCCAAATCTTGTTTCTACACCCGTCTTCAAGTTGATTATCATGATTCCATCCGGGTGGATCATCCTTAGAATTCTCACTGAAGCGTCCAAACAACTTCCCAGACCCATTCAATTGAGCTCTACACCAATCTTTGCATTTAAACTTAAAGCTTCCAACCATAATGAACCTTGTAGGACAATTCTTACCACTGACCATCTTCCTCTTACTCTTAATGCCACAAAGAGCTCTAAGTTGACCATCCGTCTCCAGTAGCCCATATTCAAGTGGGAAGGTAAAGGTCAAGGATAAGAATTTTACCCACTTGAACGTTGTGTTCTCTTTAATAATTACTGCTTTGTCCAGTAGTTTTAATATAAAATCGTACTCATCCTTGATGATTTTCTTTCCATGACAACTCCTTTCAACTATTCTTTCATCTTCAAGGGTCTCTTCTATCTCCATATTTTGGGCCTCCTCTTGCTCTAAGACAAAATCAGACTCCTTCTTGATGTCTTCCTTCACTGATTCTTCAACCACTCCTTCGACTTCAAGGGTCTTTACTACCTTCACCTTTAGGGCCTCCTCTAGCTCCTTATGAAGTATGGATTCGCGAAGATGATCCCTTCTCTCTTGTTCCATGTCAATAGCATCATTGGGATCGTGTTGCTCTTGGATTGATAGATGTGGGTGCTCTTCCATGGATGGTGGTGATGGGATGGAGAGATCATTCTGTGGTTGAAAAGGAAGTGCACTAGAGCTTGAGGGTTGATTGTTGAAGGTATTTGGTGGTCCAATTTGGGCGACGAGAGCTTGTATAGTAGAGTTTAGATTGGTAAGTGCTTTCTCCAAGGAGGTTTGGGGTGGATAGGAGGGTTCATTTGTTGGGAGAAAGGGTTCATGGTAGGAAGGTGGTTCATCTTGATAATGATAAGGAGATGGTGTATATTGAGGTGGTGGTTCATGAGAGTAGTTGTGTTGGAATGGGGGTGGTTCTGTGTATGGTTCATTTGGCTCATAAGGTGGTTGGTATGGTGGATACGGGTTAGGGTCATATGGAGGTGAATGGTGGAAAGGGGCTTGTGAGTATGGTGGTCCAAAGTCATGTTGAGGGGAAGGTTCATAGGCATATGGTGGTAGTTGTTGATAATCAAAAGAGTGCTCACCATAGCCATTGCCTTGATATGCATCATAGAACGGTTGTTGATAGTCCATTGGAGGTGGTTGTTGCCATGAGGGTTGATCAAATTCTTGTGGCTCCTCCCATCTTTGATTGTCTCAACCTTGATGTATATTCTCATTGTAATCTCCTCTACCTGCAACATAATTGTAACCAGACTCATAGCCAAAGGGGTGAGAGTTCATAGTAGTAGGAGAAAATAAAAACAAAAACTAATAAAAAGAAAATATTTTGAAAAAAGATATGATTTTTGAAAAAGGATAAGAAAAGATTTTGAAAAAGACATGATTTTTGAAATTTAAAACTAAGATAAGATAAGATAATTTTTTTTTAAATATTTACAATAACCAATAATAAGGCACACGTTTGCAATTCCCCGGCAACGGTGCCATTTTGACGATCAGATTTTCCATCGGTAAAGAAATTCACAAATATATTATCGCGTTGTAAGTATAGTTTCTAAACCAACAGAGAATCCTTTCGTGCAAAAGTTTTGGTTGTCACAAGTAAAAAACCCAATAAAATTTATAAACCGAAGTATTCAAACCCTGGGTCGTCTTCTCAAAGAATTGCAGGGAAGTATGATTTATTATTGGTTATGAAAAATAGTATTTTTGGATTTTGAAAAGGTTTGAATGAGAAAAATAGATTGCAGGAATTAATAAATCAATAGCTAATAAAACTCTTGGCACGGTATGAAAATTAGAAGTCCTATCCTAGTTATCCTTATCAATGGTGATGAGAATTATATTTTGCTCCCCACTAAGTCAACCTCTAACTATGAAGGTAAGTCAAGTGGATAAATCAATTTAACACCTAAAGTTCTAGTCAACTCCTAAGGAAAGACTAGAGTTATAGGAATTTAAATCAATCAGCAAAGACAACAATTATCAATCACGATGAGTTTGACAACTCAAGAGTTACCAATTAATCAACCAAAGCCAAAAGGAAAAAATCTAAATTATTTATATAAATAAAGGAAAGCAATCATAATTCTGAAATACCTCAAATTATATTAAATAAAAAATCAATCTAAACATAAAGAGTTCATAAGCCAAATTGGTAACATAAGTCAAATACGAATAAAAGCATTAGAAAAAATAAAAATATAAAAGGAATATTGAACCTGAGAAGAAGTTGAAATCCTAAATCCTTTAAGAGGAATCCTAATCCTAAAACCTAAGAGAGAGGAGAGAACCTCTCTCTCTAAAAACTACATCTAAATTATGAAAAGTGAATAATGGAAGACGTTTTAATGAATGGATGCATTCCCCCACTTTATAGCCTCTAATCTGTATTTTTTGGGCCAAAAACTGGGTCAAAAACAGCCCAGAAATCGCCCTCAGCGTATTCTGGTACGTACAGATCGCGGGAAAGTGACGTGGAAGCGTCGTCCACGCGTTTGCGTGGATTGCGTTTCTGCCAAGTCACGCGTCCGTGTGATCCACGCATTCGCATCGCTTGGCTTCAAGGCATATATGACAAATTATATATCGTTACGAAGCCCCAGAGGTTAGCTTTCCAACGCAACTGGAACTGCGTCATTTGGACTTTTGTAGCTCAAGTTATGGTCGATTTAGTACCAAGAGGTCAGGTTGGACAGCTTTAGCAGTTCCTTCAGTTTCTTGTATTCCTTCCACTTTTGCATGCTTCCTTTCCATCCTCTAAGCCATTCCTGCCCTGTAATCTCTGAAAACACTTAATACACATATCAAGGCATCTAATGATAATAAGAGAGGATTTAATATTAGCAAATATAAGGCCAAAGAAGCATGTTTTCAATCATAGCACAAATTCTGGGAAGGAATTGTAAAACCATGCAAATAGTATGAATAAGTAGATAAAGAGTTGATAAAAACCACTCAATTAAGCACAAGATAAACCATAAAATAGTGGTTTATCATGGAGACATAGAATTGAGCAATCAAACCCCTCACGGAGGCGTATACACTCTAATCTCTCAGTGTTTAGGGTTTAATCACTCAAGTCTCCTATAATCATGATTTCTATGATTTGCTTTCTTTATCTAACAATCAACAAGTATTTGATGCAAGAATACAAATATCATGAGGTCTTTAGGGGGTTGTAGTGGGGTTAGAATTAGGGTAGGATTGATATGGTTAAGTGAACTTATAGATTGAATCTTTGATTTGCTCAAGTATCCCACCTAACCTATACCAACCTAATAACTAAAATACATTTTAACTACCCACCACTTTCTTTTTACACACATTCATGCATGCTTTCACATTCAAATCCACATATACACTTCTTATTCATATTCCTTTTTTTTGGGCAACCTTTGTCCCTTTTTTGTTATATATATATATATAGATACCATTTTCCACAATTTTCAATGAAGTATCCAAAATAAACTATTTTTCTCTACCAATACTTTCCAAAATTCTCCACACTTAAATGACATCCACACCTCAACCTAAGCTAATCAAAGATGCAATTCAAGGTTATTTATGGTTTTATACTGAGAGTTTTGATGTGGTAGCAATTAGAACAAAAGGGGATTAAAAAGTTCAAAAGTGGTTTACAATGGTAGATATAAGGGTATGGCCATATGAGTTAGTGAACTTTAATTCAAAAATGGCCTCAATCATGCTAAATTCATTCAAAACATCAAACATAAAAAATAAAGAATTAAGAAAATTCAAGATCACAATCATAGAAGGAGCATAGCACACAAGAATAATTAAAAGCTCAAATCTCACTTGGTATCTTATTCTAGCTCTTTTCCATGTTCCATAAAATAATTCAAGCAAGTCTAAAAGCAAATTTTCGAATTAAAACAATGGAAGGCCCTAAAAAAATTTTTCTTGAAAATTTTTGTTGTTTTTGCCAAGATTATTTTCTATGTATGTATGTATGTTGCGTTGGATGCCATATCAAAAAATTCCTAGTTCTTTTCTTAATTTTCACTATCCAAAAATAATCATGAACAATTAGGATAAAATTGAACTAGGTGCTATACTATTCACAACATCCAATCACAACTAATATCTATAGAATACATACCAAGTAAAGAGAAAATGTAACACTGGTAATAAAACGAGAAATAAACCAAGATATATACAACCAACCAAAATAAGAGTATGCAGTACAAAAGTCAAAAGTACGCTCAAATATCTGTAAAAGCATAATAACAAAAAGCAGAAAAGATTGCAAAGTGTTTAGAAGAGAAATTTACACCCCAAAAGTCGCGAATCATCCCCACACTTAAGTGTTGCACGGTCCTCCGTGCATAGATGATACTTGGGGGACGGATGGCTCTAAGAATCTCCATCTCCAGCTGGTGGCTGTGGGTGCTTTGGTGGCTGGTACATGGTGCACGAATTGTGAATCACACTTTTCACAATTCGTACCACTAACTAGCAAGTGCACTGGGTCGTCCAAGTAATACCTTACGTGAGTAAGGGTCGAATCCCACGGAGATTGTTGGTTTGAAGCAATCTCTGGTTATCTTATAAATCTCAGTTAGGAGGTCAATTATAATTATCAGTTGACTTGTAAATGAACAAGGGAACATAAAATAAATACTTGGTATGCAATAATGGAGAATATGTTGGAGTTTTGGAGATGCTTTGTCTTCTGAATCTCTGCTTTCTCCCTGTCTTCTTCTTCACGCACGCAAGGTTCCTCCTATGGCAAGCTGTGTGTTGGTGGATCACTGTTGTCAATGGTTACCATCCGTCCTCTCAGTGAAAAAGGTCCAGGTGCGCTGTCACCGCACGGCTAATCATCTGTCGGTTCTCAATCATGTCAGAATAGGATCCATTGATCCTTTTGCGTCTGTCACTACGCCCAACACTCGCGAGTTTGAAGCTCGTCACAGTCATTTAATCCCTGAATCCTACTCGGAATACCAGAGACAAGGTTTAGACTTTCCGGATTCTCAAAAATGCTGCCAATGGATTCTAGCTTATACCACGAAGATTCTGATTAAGGGATCCAAGAGATATTCATTCAATCGAAAGTATAACGGAGGTGGTTGTCAGGCACGCGTTCATAGGTTGAGAATGGTGATGACTGTCACGGATCATCACATCCATCATATTGAAGTGCGAATGAACATCTTAGATAGAAACAAGTGTGTTTGAATAGAAAACAGAAATAGTTGCATTAATTCATCGAAACACAGTAGAGCTCCTCACCCCCAACAATGGAGTTTAGAGACTCATGCCGTCAGAGATTACAAAGTTCAGATCTAAAATGTCATGAGATGCAAAATAAATCTCTAAAAGTTGTTTAAATACTAAACTAGTAACCTAGGTTTACAGAAAATGAGTAAACTATGATAGATAGTGCAGAAATCCACTTCTAGGGCCCACTTGGTGTGTGCTGGGGCTGAGACTTAAGCTTCTCACGTGCCTGGGCTGTTTTGGGCGTTCAACGCCATGTTGTAACCTGTTTCTGGCGTTGAACTCCAACTTGTAACTTGTTTCTGGCGCTGGACGCCAGACTGCAACATGGAACTGGCATTGAACACCAGTTTACATCATCTATCCTTGAGCAAAGTATGAACTATTATATATTTCTGGAAAGCCCTGGATGTCTACTTTCCAACACAATTGAGAGCGCGCTATTTGAAGTTCTGTAGCTCCAGAAAATCCATTTTGAGTGCAGGAAGGTCAGAATCCAACAACATCAGCAGTCCTTTTTCAGCCTGAATTAGATTTTTGGTCAGCTCCCTCAATTTCAGCCAGAAAATACTTGAAATCACAGAAAAACACACAAACTCATAGTAAAGTCCAAAAATGTGATTTTTAATTAAAAAACTAATAAAAATATACTAAAAACCAACTAAATCATACTAAAAACTAAGTAAAAACAATGCCAAAAAGCGTATAAATTATTCGCTCATCACAACACCAAACTTAAATTGTTGCTTGTCCCCAAGCAACTAAAAACAAAGTAGGATAAAAAGAAGAGAATATACAATGAATTCCAAAAACATCTATGAAGATCAGTGTTAATTAGATGAGCGGGGCTATTAGCTTTTTGCTTCTGAACAGTTTTGGCATCTCACTTTATCCTTTGAAGTTCAGAATGATTGGCATCTATAGGAACTCAGAATTTAGATAGTGTTATTGATTCTCCTAGTTCAGTATGTTGATTCTTGAACACAGCTACTTTATGAGTCTTGGCCGTGGCCCTAAGCACTCTGTTTTCCAGTATTACCACCGGATACATACATGCCACCGACACATAACTGGGTGAACCTTTTCAGATTGTGACTCAGCTTTGCTAAAGTCCCTAATTAGAGGTGTCCAGGGTTCTTAAGCACACTCTATTTTTTTTTTTTGCTTTGGACATCGACTTTAACCGCTCAGTCTCAAGTTTTCACTTGACACCTTCACGCCACAAGCACATGGTTAGGGACAGCTTGGTTTAGCTGCTAAGGCTAGGATTTTATTCCTTTAGGCCCTCCTATCCACTGATGCTCAAAGCCTTGGATCCTTTTTATTACCCTTGCCTTTTGGTTTTAAGGGCTATTGGCTTTTTGCTCTTGCCTTTTGGTTTAAAGAGCTTTTGGCTTTTTCTGCTCTTTTTTTTTGCAAGCGTTGTTCTTCACTGCTTTTTCTTGCTTCAAGAATCATTTTTATGATTTTTCAGATTATCAAATAACATTTCTCCTTTTTCATCATTCTTTCAAGAGCCAACAATTTTAACATTCATAAACAACAAATTCAAAAGAAATATGCACTGTTCAAGCATTTATTCAGAAAACAAAAAGTATTGCCACCACATCAAAATAATTAAACTATTTTAAAATTCGAAATTCATGTACTTCTTTTTCTTTTTCAGAAAACAATTTTCATTTAAGAAAGGTGATGGATTCATAGGACATTCATATCTTTAAGACATAGACACTTAGATACTAGTGATCATATAGTAAAGACACAAACATAATTAAACATGAAGCATAGTAAACGAAAAACAGGAAAATAAGAACAAGGAGATTAAGGAATGGGTCCACCTTAATGAGGGTGGCGTCTTCCTCTTCTTGAAGAACCAATGGTGCTCTTGAGCTCCTCTATGTCTCTTCCTTGCCTTTGTTGCTCTTTCCTCATAGCTCTTTGATCTGCAGTCAATTGCTCTACCACTGAATTATGGAAAAACAAAAGCAATGCTTTTACCACACCAAACTAAAAAGGTTTGCTCGTCCTCGAGCAAAAGAAAAAAGAAGTGGAGAAGATGGAGGAGATGGAAGTGTGTGAATGGGTGGGTTTGGGAGGGAAATGGTGAGGTAGGTGGGGATCCTGTGGGGTCCACAGATCCAGTGGGGTCAAGGATTTAGCATCCCTGCTCCAATTAGGCGTACAAAATGCCCTTACTGTGCAATCCTGGCATTTAACGCCAGACTGCTGCCTGTTTCTGGCGTTAAACGCCCAAATGTAGCCTGTTTCTGGCGTTTAACACTAGACTGATGCTTGTTTCTGGCGTTAAACGCCAGCTTGGTGCTTGTTTCTGGCGTTAAACACCAGACAGATGCTTGTTTCTGGCGTTTAAATGCCAGAATGATCTTCCTCCAGGGTGTGCTATTTTTCATGCTGTTTTTCATTCTGTTTTTGATTTTCCATTTGTTTTTGTGACTTCATATGATCATCAACCTAAAGAAAACATAAAATAGCAATGGAAAATAAATAGATATAATTAAATAACATTGGGTTGCCTCCCAACAAGCGCTTCTTTAATGTCAATAGCTTGACAGTGAGCTCTCATGGAGCCTTACAGATAATCAGAGCAAGGTTGGGACCTCCCAACACCAAACTTAGAGTTTGAATGTGGGGGTTCAACACCAAACTTAGAGTTTGAATGTGGGGGTTCAACACCAAACTTAGAGTTTGACTGTGGGGGCTTTGATTGACTCTGCAGTGAGAGAAGCTTTTCATGCTTCCTCTCCATGGTTACAGAAGGAGAACCTTGTGTCTTATAGTTTGCAATGTCTGTAAACCATAGAGCTTCCTGAATAGCAAACAATTGCTCATCCGGAAAGGTTTCAGAGATCTCAGTAGGAGGGAAGGATGCTCCTGCTACTGGTTCTATCCGGGATAGGTGATCAGCTACTTGATTCTCTGTTCCTTTTTTGTCTCTTATTTCTATATCAAACTCTTGCAGAAGCAACACCCATCTTATGAGCCTGGGCTTTGAATCCTGCTTTATGAGTAGATATTTAAGAGCAGCATGGTCAGTGTACACAATCACTTTTGATCCTACTAAGTAGGATCTAAACTTGTCGATGGCATAAACCACTGCAAGTAATTCTTTTTCTGTGGTTGTGTAATTTTTCTGGGCATCATTTAAAACACTGCTAGCATAATAAATGACATGCAGAAGCTTGTTATGCCTCTGTCCCAATACTATACCAATGGTATGGTCACTGGCATCACACATTAGTTCGAAGGGTAATGTCCAGTCTGGTGCAGAAATAACTGGTGCTGTGACCAGCTTAGCTTTCAGGGTCTCAAATGCCTGCAGACACTTTGTGTCAAACACAAATGGCGTGTCAGCAGCTAGCAGATTGCTCAGAGGTTTTGTGATTTTTGAAAAATCCTTTATAAACCTCCTATAGAATCCTGCATGTCCCAGAAAGCTTCTGATTGCCTTAACATTGGCAGGTGGTGGTAATTTTTCAATTACTTCAACTTTAGCTTGATCCACCTCTATTCCCTTGTTTGAAATTTTTTGCCCAAGGACAATCCCTTCAGTCACCATAAAGTGACATTTTTCCCAGTTTAAAACTAGGTTGGTCTCTTGGCATCTTTGCATATTTCAGGGATGGTAGTAGTGGTTTGAGCTCGTGTTTAGGAGGTTTCTCCTCTTCCTGAGGAGTTTTTAGAGGTTCTTTTATTTCCTCTGGTTCCTCTAGATCAGGCTGAACATCTTTAAAAATGTCCTCTATCTCTGATTCGAGACTCTCAGTCATATGGACCTCTTCCACCAGGGAGTCAATAATATCGATGCCCAGGCAGTCGTCTGATGTGTCTGGATGTTGCATAGCTTTGACAACATTCAACTTAAACTCATCCTCATTGACTCTCAGGGTTATCTCCCCTTTTTGGACGTCAATGAGGGTTCGTCCAGTTGCTAGGAATGGTCTTCCTAGAATGAGAGTTGCACTCTTGTGCTCCTCCATTTCCAGCACTACAAAGTCAGTAGGAAAGGCAAATGGCCCAACCTTGACAATCATGTCCTCAATTATGACTGATGGGTATTTAATGGAGCTATCAGCAAGTTGAAGACAGATCCGGGTTGGTTTGACCTCTTCAGTCAAGCCAAGCTTTCTGATAGTGGATGCAGGAATTAGGTTGATGCTTGCCCCAAGATCACATAGAGCTGTCTTGGTGCAGTTACCCTATAATATGCATGGTATCATAAAGCTCCCAGGATCTTTAAGCTTTTCTGGGAAGCTTTTCAGAATAACTACACTGCATTCTTCAGTGAGGAGAACTCTTTCAGTTTCTCTCCAATCCTTCTTATGACTCAAAATATCTTTCATGAACTTGGCATAAGAGGGTATTTGCTCAAGTGCCTCTGTAAATAGAATCTTTATTTGAAGAGTCCTGAGATAGTCTGCAAAGCGGACAAATTGCTTATCCTGCTCCTCTTTGCGAAGTTTTTGAGGATAAGGCATCTTGGCTTTGTATTCCTCAACCTTAGTTGCTGCAGGTTTATTTCCTACAGAGGTAGGTTGAGAAGCCTTCTTGAGGGATTTATTATCAGCACTTGCAGGTGTCTGATCCCTCACTTGCATTTGAAAGCCAGGGTTGGAAGCTGGAGTGGCGTTAGACGCCAACTCCTCATTTGTTCCTGGCGTCTGAATGCCAGAACTGTGCTTCCTTTGGGCATTCAACGCCAGTTCCTTGCTTGTTTCTGGCGTTGAACGCCAGTCCTGAGCATGGTTTGGGCGTTCAGCGCCAGCCTTCCACCCAATTTCTGGCGTTTAAGCGCCAGAATTTTTTTTCCCCGGGCTCTTACTGTCCTCAGATGGAATTTGGGTAGTTTGCTCATTTCTTGGCTTCCTGCTGCCTTGAGGTGGGGTATTTAATGTTTTTCCACTTCTTAATTGAACTGCTTGGCATTCTTCTGTTATTTGTTTTGACAGCTGCTGCTTTGTTTGCTTTAATTGTTCTTCCATATTTATATTAGCCATCCTTGTCTCTTGTAGTCTCTCCTTGAATTCGGCTAACTGTTTTATTAGAAAATCCAATTGCTGATTGAATTCAGTAGCTTGCTCAGCAAGACTGAGATCAGTAGTCACTGTTTTAGCCTCTTCTTTCATGGAAGGTTCGCTGCTTAAGTACAGATGCTGATTTCTGGCAACTGTATCAATGAGCTCTTGAGCTTCTTCAATTGTCTTCCTCATGTGGATAGATCCACCAGCTGAGTAGTCTAGAGACATCTGAGCTCTTTCTGTAAGCCCATAATAGAAGATGTCTAGCTAAACCCACTCTGAAAACATCTTAGAGGGGCATTTTCTTAGCATCTCTCTGTATCTCTCCCAGGCATCATAAAGAGATTCATTATCTCCTTGTTTAAAGCCTTGGATGTCCAGCCTTAGCTGTGTCATCCGTTTTGGAGGAAAGTATTGATTCAGGAATTTTTCTGTCAGCTGTTTCCATGTCTTTATGCTAGCCTTAGGTTGGTTATTTAACCACCTCTTAGCTTGGTCTTTTATAGCAAATGGGAACAATAATAATCTGTAGACATCCTGATCTACTTCCTTATCATGTACTGTGTCAGCAATTTGTAAAAACTGTGTCAGAAACTCTGTAGGTTCTTTCTGTGGAAGATCGGAATACTGGCAACTTTGCTACACCATGATAATGAGCTGAGGATTCAACTCAAAGCTACTGACTCCAATGGAGGGTATACTGATACTACTCCCATATGAAGCAGTGGTGGGGTTAGCATATGACCCCAGAGTCCTTCTGGACTGTTCATTTCCACTTAGATCCATGATGGAGAAAGGGAGATGATGTAAAATAGAGAAAAAATATTTTTATTTATTTATTTATTTATTTATTTCGAAAATAAAATAAACTAAAATAAAATAAATAAAAATGGGTGAAGATTTTCGAAAAATGGAGAGAGAGAAAGAAAAAAATTGGTTAGGAAGTTTTGAAAAAGATATGATTTGAAAAATTTTGACTAAGTCAACCCAAGTAATTCGAAAATTATGAGAAAAGATAAGATAGAAGATATGATTTGTAAAAGATAAATATGATAGGAAAAAGATGTAATTGAAAATTAAAAAAAAATATAAAAGATATTTGAAAAAGGTAAATTTATTTTGAAAAAGATATTGTGAAGATTTGAAAAAGATATTTATGAGTTGAAAAGATTTTAAGAAGGAAAAGATATAGATTTGTTTTGAAAAAGATATAAAATTTTTTTTTTGAATTTTGAATTTTATGATGAAAGAGAAAAACACATAAAAGACACAAGACTTAAAATTTTTAGATCTAATGCTCCTTATTTTCGAAAAGTTTGGAGGAAAAACACCAAGGAACACCAAACTTAAGAATTTTAAGATCAAGACACAAAGAAGACTCAAGAACACTTTGAAGATTCACAAGAACACCAAGAACAAAAGAAAGAACACCAAACTTCAAATTTTTAGAAGACCAAAATAACTTTTCGAAAATTATTTAAAGATTAACAAGAAAACACCAAACTTAAAGTTTGGCACAAGATTAAATCAAGAAAAATTATTTTTGAAAAATATTTTTAATAGAACCGGTGCCCAATCATCAAGAACATAAACTAATGCTCTAGCCAATTGAGCTGTAAATGTAACACTTGTTTTGAAGAGGTATATTTTCACTAACTAAAAATAAATTTCTTTTTGAAGACTAATGCTTTGGAAAAACACAAGAAAAACAAGAAAAGACACAGAACAAGAAAAACTAAAAATCAAACAAGACAAATAAACAAGAACAACTTGAAGATCGAAGAACAAAACTTCGAAAATTTAAAAGAAAAATATAGAATATGCAATTGACACCAAACTTAGAACAAGACACTAAACTCACGAAAAAAAATTAAAAATTGATAAAGAAAAATAATATTTTTGAAAACTTTTTGAAAAGGAAATAAAGGACTCAGAATTTAATGACTCTATAGCAACAAAAATAAATTATTCCTAATCTAAGCAACAAAATAAACCTTTAGTTGTTCAAACTCAAACAATTCCCGGCAACGGCGCCAAAAACTTGGTGCACGAATTGTGAATCACACTTTTCACAATTCGTACCACTAACCAGCAAGTGCACTGGGTTGTCAAAGTAATACCTTACGTGAGTAAGGGTCGAATCCGACAGAGATTGTTGGTTTGAAGCAATCTCTGGTTATCTTGTAAATCTCAGTTAGGAGGTCAATTATAATTATCAGTTGACTTGCAAATGAACAAGGGAACATAAAATAAATACTTGGTATGCAGTAATGGAGAATATGTTGGAGTTTTGGAGATGCTTTGTCTTCTGAATCTCTGCTTTCTCCCTGTCTTCTTCTTCACGCACACAAGGTTCCTCCTATGGCAAGCTGTGTGTTGGTGGATCACCGTTGTCAATGGTTACCATCCGTCCTCTCAGTGAAAAAGGTCCAGGTGCGCTGTCACCGCACGGCTAATCATCTGTCGGTTCTCGATCATGTCAGAATATGATCCATTGATCCTTTTGCGTCTGTCACTACGCCCAACACTCGCGAGTTTGAAGCTCGTCACAGTCATTCAATCCCTGAATCCTACTCGGAATACCACAGACAAGGTTTAGACTATCCAGATTCTCAAGAATGCTGCCAATGGATTCTAGCTTATACCACGAAGATTCTGATTAAGGGATCCAAGAGATATTCATTCAATCGAAAGTAGAACGGATGTGGTTGTCAGGCACGCGTTCATAGGTTGAGAATGGTGATGACTGTCATGGATCATCACATCCATCATATTGAAGTGCGAATGAACATCTTAGATAGAAACAAGCGTGTTTGAATAGAAAACAGAAATAGTTGCATTAATTCATCGAAACACAGTAGAGCTCCTCACCTACAACAATGGAGTTTAGAGACTCATGCCGTCAGAGATTACAAAGTTCAGATCTAAAATGTCATGAGATGCAAAATAAATCTCTAAAAGTTGTTTAAATACTAAACTAGTAACCTAGGTTTACAGAAAATGAGTAAACTATGATAGATAGTATAAAAATCCACTTCTGGGGCCCACTTGGTGTGTGCTGGGGCTGAGACTTAAGCTTCTCACGTGCCTAGGCTGTTTTGGGCGTTCAACACCAGGTTGTAACCTGTTTCTAGCGTTGAACTCCAACTTGTAACTTGTTTCTGGCGCTGGACGCCAGACTGCAACATGGAACTGGCGTTGAACGCCAGTTTACGTCGTCTATCCTTGAGCAAAGTATGGACTATTATATATTGCTGGAAAGCTCTGGATGTCTACTTTCCAACGCAATTAAGAGCGAGCTATGTGGAGTTCTGTAGCTCCAGAAAATCCACTTTGAGTGCAGGAAGGTCAGAATCCAACAGCATCAGTAGTCCTTTTTCAGCCTGAATTAGATTTTTGCTCAACTCCCTCAATTTCAGCCAGAAAATACCTGAAATCACAGAAAAACACACAAACTCATAGTAAAGTCCAGAAATGTGATTTTTAATTAAAAACTAATAAAAATATACTAAAAACCAACTAAATTATACTAAAAACTAAGTAAAAACAATGCCAAAAAGCGTATAAATTATCCGCTCATCAGTACACTATCATGTCTAAAGTCAGCTTAATGTCCGGTTCCTCAGCATCCTCCTCCTCTGCCACCGGCTCGGTAAATCCTCAGGAGCTGGGTGAGGGCCTCCTCCCTCAAGCTTCGCCACCAACTACTGAAAATGTTGCGCGTTACGGCACTCGTTGCGGCGGACCTTCTGCAGAAGCTCTTGGACTAACTCATAAATAGGCCGGGTGGAAGATGTAGGAGCTGATGATGGTGGTGGCGCTGATGATGATGATGGCTCTATTGTCTTCCTCTTCTTAGTGCTCTTCTTTGCCGACTCCTCCCACTCTCCGAATGGCAAAAACCGATGGCCACTTGGGACTCTGAACATACGGTCATCCGGCCTCCTCTTTACTCCAACTGCCGTGGCTAATCTCATAATAAGTGATGAAAAGGGAATGTTGAACTTCTGATGTTGGTTCATCTTCCACATCGACTCTTTGATCAAAGGTAAGATGGTTATCTTCTTACCCTCTAAGAAGCACAGCTACACAGACTCTGATGTAGGTGGCATCGGTGCTAGGCAACAGATAATCAGCAACTATCTGCTGCTATTTCCTCGCCTCAGGAGTGAGGTCGGAGCATGCAATGCTAATGGAGGTGGCTTTCTCCCCCGAACTGTACTCCCAGCGAGCCTTAGGGTGGCCAATCTTATTCAGAATAGTATCCAATGGGATCGTGCCCTTGATCAAATCTGCCTTTATCTTGGGATAAGCATCTCGGTTCTCGGCTAGGCAGTATGTGTGGAAACTACAAGAGGGCCTCAAATGCCTGAGTGGAGGTATCTAACTATCGTCCTCTAAGGAACATTGTCTCTGCATCTCCACTCAGAAGATTTCCATAAAATTCCCACATAATGGACTCATTAATCTCCATTGGATCTTGCTCAATAAAGGTCCACTAGTAGAAAGCTATGATGTCATGGATGACAACCGCAAATTTCTCGAGAATGTTCAGTTTTCGCTCCCAATGTATGGCCTTTCCCTCAAGGCGGTTAAACTAACGTTGGGCCGTTTCATTGGCAAAGGTATCCGGCTTATCAGAAGGACAAGGGATACCGTCGGTTGGAGTTGATGATGATGCCTGATAAACCACTATTTTATGGTTTATCTTGTACTCAATTGAGTGGTTTTTATCAAGTCTTTGCATACTTATTCATACTAATTGCATGGTTTTACATTTTCCTTCCTAATCTTGTGCTATGATTGAAAACATGCTTCCCAAGCCTTTAAATTACCAAAAATTAATTCCCCTTTATACCATTCGATGCCTTGATATGTGTGTTAAGTGATTTCAGGATTTATAAGGCAGGAATGACTTAGAGGATGGAAAGGAAGCATGCAAGAGTGGAAGGAATACAAGAAACTGAAGGAACTGCAAAGCTATCCAGCCTGACCTCTTCGTACTTAACTGACCATAACTTGAGCTACAGAGGTCCAAATGAGGTGGTTCCAGTTGTGTTGGAAAGCTAACATCCGGGGATTCAAAATGATATATAATTTGTATAGTTGCCCTGAAGATAAGTGATGCGCACGCATGGATCTGCGCAAAACCAGCGACCTATACATTTTTGAATTCGCCCCCAGCAATTTTTGGGCTATTTCTGACCCATTTTTCGACCCAGAAAACACAGATTAGAGGCTATAAAGTGGAAAAATCCATTCATTCATTGGGACAACTTCACATTATTCATAATTTAGGTTTTAGATGTAGTTTTCTAGAGAGAGGCTCTCTTATCTCTATAGGTTTTAGGATTTAGGATTTCTCTTAGTTTTAGGTTTGTTTCTTCCCAATTCTAGGTTCAATGTTCCTTTAATTTGTTTTTCTTCTACTTTTTATTTATTCCATTACTTTAGTTTATCTATTCCTCTTGTGGATTCTCTTCTTATTCATTTTGGCTATGAATTCTCCATGTTAGAATTGATTTCTCTTATTAATGCAAATTGAGGTATTTCACATTTATTACTTCTTCTATTATTTGTTATTAATTGATGTTTTAAGTTAGATTTTCTTCTCTTGGCTTTGGTTGAGTAATTGGTGACACTTGAGTTATCAAACTCCTTTGTTGATTGAAAAATGAAATTTGCTGATTGATTTGGATCCCTCTAAAGCTAGTCTTTCCTTAGGAGTTGACTAGGACTTGAGGAATCAAATTGATTAGTCCACTTGACTTTCCTTTATTTAGTAAGAGTTAACTAAGTGGGAGCAATAAATAATTCTCATCACAATTGATAAGGATAACTAGGATGGGATTTCCAGTTCTCATACCTTGCAAGGGTTTTCATGATTATTAATTTACTTTCTTGCCAATTTATTTCCTTGTTCCCTATTTTAAAAAACCCAAAAAGATACTTTTCTATAACCAATAATAAATCATACTTCCCTGCAATTTCTTGAGAGACGATCCGAGGTTTAAATACTTTGGTTATAAATTTTATTGGGTTTGCTTTAGTGACAACCAAAACTTTTGTACAAAAGGATTCTCTGTTGGTTCAGAAACTATACTTACAACGAGACTTTATCTGTAAAATTCTTTACTGACAGAAAATCCGTTCGTCAAAAAATGCCTCCGTTGCCGGGGAATTACAAACGTGTGCCTTATTATTGGTTATTGTAAATATTTGCTTTTTCATTTCTTTGTTAGTTTTTCTAGTTTTAGGAGTTTATTTTCATTAATTTCTATTATTTTTTATTTCTTCTGCTACTATGAATTCTCACCTCTCTGGCTTTAAGTTTGATTCCAATGTTGTTGTAAGGAATAGAAGCTATAATGAGAACAGGCATCAAGGTTGGAAGAATCAAAGATGGGAGGAGCCACAAGGATTTGATCAACCCTCTTGGCAACAACCCCCTCCAATGCGCTATAACCAACAACCATTCTGTAATACATACCAAGACAATAGTTATGGTGGACCCTTTCGTGACAAACAACCTCCACCAAATTACTATGGTCAAGAGCCATTCCTGGGAGCGTACCAAGATGATGAATATGGTGGACCCCCTTGTAGTTACCAACAAGCCCCATCATATGCTTATGAACCACCTCCCTAACATACCTTTGAACCACCATACTCACAAGCCCCTTTACACCATTCACCTCCATATGACCCTAACCCATATCCACTATACCAACCACCCTATGAACCGTATGAACCATACATAGAGCCACCCCAATTCCAACCCAATTACTCCCAAAAATCACGACCTCCATATACACCATGTCCATATCCATCAATCCAAGAGCACTATGATCCTACTTATGATAGCCGAGCGCAACAAGAATCAAAGGATCGTCTCAAGAAAACAGTTGATCGATTTCATGCAACCCTTCATCAATTGGAGCAAGCGATAATTCGATTACCTTCCCAACGTTCGAACACTCAAGGAACTCCCACGGCTTCATGTGGAGAATCTACTGAAGAACGCAGCATGAAGGAGAAGCTAGAAACTCCGATGGACAGTGAGCAGCATGACTTTGTATTGGAACAATTGGAGGAAGGCGTAATCATTGAAGAGGAAGAAGTGGTCGAAGACTTAGGATATGCGGAACGTCCATGGGAAAGCCTAGTCATAGAGCCCCCTTCTACGGAGTTTGAATTTGATGTTGAGGAGGGTGGACAACCTCCAAGGCATATCATGGTTGAAGTCTTTGAAGGGGATGATCAAGAGATGGATTCAATCATTGATGAATTCTTATCTACATTTGAATACTCTCCTATTGGAATTGACATGGAGATTAATGAAGAAGAAGCACAACCTCCCATGCCCTTGGTGAACAATGAAGAAGAGATCGAATTGGAAGAAAGCTACCAAGAGGAAGAGGTTGATATTGAAGAAGCTTGCAAAGAGGTGGAAGTTGTCAAAAAAGAGCCCAAGGGAATGGAACTGGAGATCACCTTGCCAAGGTTGTTGGAGACCTCTCCCCCAAAGCCATCACCATCCATCCCCTCATTCAAGTGGGGAAATCTCTCATCTCTAAGCTTAATTAGCCCACTTGAATATGCTTTGCTTGAGACAGATGGGCACTTAGAGCTCTTTGTGGCTATAAGAGTAAGAGGGAGATGGTCAGTAGTTGGCAACACAATGCTAGGTTCATTGTGGTAGGAAGCTCACGGATGAATTATCATGGTTGGAAGAATACTAATTGTATGGGTCTAAGAAGCTGTTTGGATGCCTTAGTGAGAATTCAGATTGCTTACCACCCGGATGGAATCATGATGATCAACAAGAAGACGGGTGCAAAGGCAAGGTTTGGAACCCCGGAATTCATTCTAGCAATCAACACTCTTGGGGCCTTGTCACTTGCTTTAACTTGCTTGAAGGCTTTATGCAACTAGTGTGGGATCCCGGAGGCTATTGGAATTACAAACATTGGTGGGGATTCCTGGATGAGTTCAAGCACAGGCCACCATAACAAGGGGCTCACCGAATGTCCAACTTAAGGACTATAACTAAAAGTGCTAGGTGGGAGACAACCCACCACAGTATAATCGTTCCTTTTTATTCTTTATTTTATTTTATTTTATTTTTAATAATGTTCATTCATAATTTCTGCATATTCACCTGCATTCTGCATTTTGCATTCTGCATACACATAAAAAAAGGGGCAAACCACGCGTGCGCACAGGCCACGCGTGGGCGTCGATTGCAATTTCGCTCTCCCATCCAACGAACATAAAGTTGTGATGGAATCATGCGGCTGGTGTGCTCTGCACACAATTTGACCCACGCGTAGGCGTCAAGCACGCGCACGCGTGGATAGAAAAATCGGCGTAAATAGCATGTTGGGCAGAAAGTTGTGCTGCCTCCACGCTGGAACTGTGCTAGAGGCATAAGGTCATCCACGTGTACGCGTCCCTGACACGTGCACGTCCTTTTGCTTCCAAGACCACCCACGCGTACGCATGGGCGACGCGTACGCGTCGCATGGCGAATACAGTTCTCACGCGCACGCGTGCCTTGCGCGTGCGCGTCGCGTCCGCTTTTCATTCCGTTCTCCTTTCTTCCTTCATTCTTCTTATTGCATTTAATTACTTCTCTTTCTTCAATTTTTATCTGTCATGCTTAGTTATTTATGGTTTCTTTTTTTTCATTCTTTTCTTTTTTCTTCATGCATTTTTATGTTGGTGTTGGAGCTTTATTTGGATCTTATATTATTATACTTGAGCTTGTGGATATCATCAAAAGTGATTTGACAATTAATATTAATTTTTGGATTACATGCATGTGGGAATTCCTACCTTCCCTAACATATTTTACATGCATAGCAAGTGTTTGTGAAAATCCCGTATGGCATTGTGAATTCTTAATTATTCTATCCTTCTACTCTAATGCCCGTTTTTCAAAAAACCGTTGCAATATTTTATTAATTAAATATGATTGTCAATACAAACGTTATTGTTAGTTTGTTACGAGTGATAATCCATTTTGGCTTTTAATGCTTGATCTACGCTACTCATGCCTTTGGTAGCATGCCAATAAACATCTTGCATTTAATGGCCTCAATTTATCATGCTATATTTCCATTGATGTCCTAATTGCATGGAGTCACGACCATGTGTTAACGACATTCTTCTTTACCTTGGCATGATTATCACTCGTACTGCCCTCTTCCTTGCTCTATCCCTTTGAATTCATGTCCCTTTCTCTTCTCCTTTTTCAGGATGGCCGCCAGGAAGGGTGCAGAGAGAGCCTCTAACAAGTCACCGGTAAGGAGGAGAATGAAAAGCACAAGCATCTTCAACAAATTAGCTGCTCCTTCAGATACTCCAGAGGTTGGACCGGCTTGACCGACAGGCAAAACAAATGGGGCGCCGTAACAAGCGCCGATTTACATACCTCAAGGAGCTGATTGTTGGCAACCACCCACCTGAAGAAGAGCCAGACACTCCGGACTCCACCTTACCTACCAGCACCGGGAGCCATGACGACCCCGACTGTGGAGATGCTGTTACCAACCCCCCCCCTTTTGTTCTTGACTGATGGCACCGAGGATGGTGCCAAGCTTTAAGTGTGGGGAGGTCGGTCAGTACCTGACTTCCGGAGGTAATTGTTTTTCTCAACACCAATAGGTTATTTTTCTTTTGTTAGATAGGATAGATTACATAGTAATAAATGTTTGCATGTATGTTCTACTTGGTTGAAAAATAATAAGTTTCTTTTTAAGACCCTATTTTTGAAAAGAAAAAATTTCACTAATTCAAATTAAAATTTTGTGTTAAACTTGTTTGATGATTGTAAATTGGAACATAAATTATAGCAAAGAACACACAACCTGTGAGATTTGAGCTTAATTATATGGTTACATTATTTAACCATAATATTTTATTCTTGTGTGTTTTCTTCTCTATGGCTGCAATCTTTGCTTTGTTTCATTCTATATGTCCAATGTTTAGTGTATTTACATGCTTGCATATGATTGAGGCTATTAATTGTTAGTAGCTCACTTATCCCAAATGGCCTACCCTTTCAATCACCTTTGTTTGCCACCTTGAGCCTTTTAATCCCCGTTTGTTCTATATTTTACTACATCACTATCCTTAAACAGAAAAATAAATTAATTACCCCAAATTGAATCTTTGCTTAGCTTAAGTTAGAGATTGTGTATCAATTAAGTGTGGGGAACTGTGGGAACTTGGGTTGATGAAAGTGTGATAAACCCATATTTCATGAGTTTTTTTGTGCTTAATTTGAGTGATTTATACAATCCTTCACCTACTTATTCACATTAATTGCATGGTTTTACTTTCCCTTCCTTATTACGTGATGTATGTGAACAACATGTTTCCTAAGCTTTAAAATTAATTATTTTAATTACCTTTATTTCCATTCAATACCGTGATTAGTGTGTTGAGTAGTTTCAGATTTTCTAAGGCAGAATGACTTAAAGGATGGAAAAGGAAATATACAAAATAGGAAGGAGAAGGCAAAACGGAGCTTTAAAGAAACTGGTATCCACGCGACCGCATGGACGAAGCGATCGCGTGCCAAGCACGAATCAGCAGCGACGCGGCCGCATGACTGACGCGACCGTGCGCCTTAAGCAGAACGCACATGATGCGGTCGCATGACTGACGCGACCGCGTGGCAAGGAAAAGCTCCGAATGACGCGACCGCGTGACCCACGCGGACGCGTGACAGAGGCCACGTATCAGAATTTGCAGAAAACGCTCATAGCAATTTCTGAAGCCCTTTTTGTCCCAGATCCAAGTACAGACAGCATAGACTAGAGGTTATAAAGTGTGGGAATGCATCCATTCAAAGGAGAGCTCGCATATTTTATTTTTCAATGATTTAGATTTAGTTGAGAGGGAGATCTTCTCCTCTCTCTTAGGATTTAGGATTTCTTCTCACTTTAAGAGTGACTCTCAATCCAGGTTTTATATTTCTTTGTTTTAAACTTCCCTTTCACTTTATTTATTTATTTCAGTATCTGAGTTGGCTATTTACCTTTATAATTGGATCTATGAATTCTTCCATATTACAGACTGTTATTTGAATTAATGATAATTGAGGTATTTTCAGTTTATGATTGTTCTCTTGATTTAAGTTACCATTGCTTCCCATCTAAGGACATTTTTATTCCAGCAATTTTACTTTTTTCCCTTTTGGCCCTGGTTAAGAATTCAGTAACTCAACAGTCGTTAAACTCAACATAACTGATAATTGTTATCATGCTAATTGAGCTGAACTTAAGTAATCCCAACCTTTTCTTAGGAAATAAATAGGATTCAAAGGTCAATTTAATTAATCCCTTGACTTTCCTTTACCCTAATAAAGGTTGACCAAGTGGAGTTTAGATTCAACTTTCATTATAGTTGAGAGAGATAACT
>NC_029787.2:50491971-50539280 GCF_000816755.2 Arachis ipaensis | reverse complement strand
TTAGGATTAGGATTTAGGATTTCTTCTTGCTTTAAGAGTGACTCTCAATCCAGGTTTTATATTTCTTTGCTTTAAACTTCCCTTTCACTTTATTTATTTATTTCAGTATCTGAGTTGGCTATTTACCTTTATAATTGGATCTATGAATTCTTCCATATTACAGACTGTTATTTGAATTAATGATAATTGAGGTATTTTCAGTTTATGATTGTTCTCTTGATTTAAGTTACCATTGCTTCCCATCTAAGGACATTTTTATTCCAGCAATTTTACTTTTTTCCCTTTTGGCCCTGGTTAAGAATTCAGTAACTCAACAGTCGTTAAACTCAACATAACTGATAATTGTTATCATGCTAATTGAGCTGAACTTAAGTAATCCCAACCTTTTCTTAGGAAATAAATAGGATTCAAAGGTCAATTTAATTAGTCCCTTGACTTTCCTTTGCCCTAGTAGAGGTTGACCAAGTGGAGTTTAGATTCAACTTTCATTATAGTTGAGAGAGATAACTAAGTTGGACCTCTAATTTCTCTTACCTTACCAAAAGTCTGCTTTACAGTATTTATTTATTTTAATTGCCATTTACTTTACTTGTCACTTAAATTATTTGCTTTTCATCTTCTAAACCCCTATTACAACCATTATAGCCAATAATAAGAACATACTTCCTCGCAGTTCCTTGAGAAGACGACCCGAGGTTTAAATACTCGGTTAACAATTTTTAAAGGGGTTTGTTACTTGTGACACCCAACACGTTTGTATGAAAGGACTTTTGTTGGTTTAGGAGATATACTTGCAACGAGGATTTATCCGCAATTTTCTAGACCACGCAAAAGTCTTCTCATCAAAGTATATAGTATTTCATTGACAAAATATTAGGAATTTGGGTACCTACTCATGTGAGACCAGAAAAAAAATTAAAAATCCATGTGCATTGATATGTTATGTTTACTTTTATATTTTTAATCAATAAAAAAAAGGAAAAAGAAAAAAAAAGGAAAAAGAAAAAATATATATATACAATATAAATAAATAAATTAAATAAATAAATAAGGGGACAAAATTACCCCAGTATTAAGTTAATGAAAGATCAATGCATATGTGATGAAATTAAAAGAAGAGTTGATGCATGAGTATGTAATGCAAAAGTGGGAATTTTGGGTAGCTAGGTATGAATTTAAAAGTATATAGAGTGTGTGTATAGGTGAGAGGTTAGGTTAGTCAAGGATTCAATTTATAGCTCACTTGGCCATACATGTACCCTTACCTTTACCTTAGCCCCATTACAACCTTGAAAAGACCTCATGATGTTTGTATTGGTATACTAAATATTTGTTGATTGATTAGATGAAGAATAAAATTTAGAAAGCATGATTAGAGAAGAGTAGAGTGATTCACCTTAGACACTTGAGAGATTAGAGTGTATATACACTACAAGTGAGGGTTCAATGCTTGATTCTATGTTCCCTGCTTTCATGAGCTATCTTCTTACAAGTTTACTTATTTTTTATTGTATAATTTGAATTAGTGAAATCTGATTTGTGTTTGTCTTGAAGAGCTTATTTACTTTTAACCAAGTAGGTAGAAACATCTTAGCATGTAGTTGCATTCATATAGATAGGTTGCATTTCATACATTCTACCATTCCTCTTCACTCCTTTATAACTTCTCTTGAGCTTAGCATGAGGACATGCTAATGTTTAAGTGTGGGGAGATTGATAAACCACTATTTTATGATTTATCTTGTACTCAATTGAGTGGTTTTTATCAAGTCTTTGCACACTTATTCATACTAATTGCATGGTTTTACATTTTTCTTCCTAATCTTGTGCTATGATTGAAAACATGCTTCCCAAGCCTTTAAATTACCAAAAATTAATTCCCCTTTATACCATTCGATGCCTTAAAATGTGTGTTAAGTGATTTCAGGATTTATAAGGCAGGAATGGCTTAGAGGATGGAAAGGAAGCATGCAAAAGTGGAAGAAATACAAGAAATTGAAGGAACTGCAAAGCTTTCCAGCCTGACCTCTTTGTACTTAACTGACCATAACTTGAGCTACAGAGGTCCAAATGAGGCGGTTCTAGTTGCGTTGGAAAGATAATATCTGGGGCTTCAAAATGATATATAATGTATCATAGTTTCCCTGAAGATAAGTGACGCGCATGCATGAATCCACGTGCACACGTGGATCTGCGCAAAACCAGCGACCTGTACGTTTCTGAATTCGCCTCCAGCGATTTCTGGGCTGTTTCTGACCCAGTTTTTGACCCAGAAAATACAGATTAGAGGTTATAAAGTGGGGGAATCCATTCATTCATTGGGACAACTTCACATTATTCATAATTTAGGTTTTATATATAGTTTTCTAGAGAGAGGCTCTCTCCTCTCTCTAGGTTTTAGGATTTAGGATTTCTCTTATTTTAGGTTTGTTTCTTCCCAATTCCAGGTTCAATGTTCCTTTAATTTGTTTTTCTTCTACTTTTTATTTATTCCATTACTTTAGTTTATCTATTCCTCTTGTGGATTCTCTTATGAATTCTCCATATTAGAATTGATTTCTCTTATTAATGCAAATTGAGGTATTTCATATTTATTACTTCTTCTATTAGTTGTTATTAATTGATGTTTTAAGTTAGATTTTCTCCTCTTGGCTTTGGTTGAGTAATTGGTGACACTTGAGTTATCAAACTCCTTTGTTTATTTAAAATTAGAATTTGCTAATTGATTTGGATCCCTCTAAAGCTAGTCTTTGCTTAGGAGTTGACTAGGACTTGAGGAATCAAATTGATTAGTCCACTTGACTTTCCTTTATTTAGTAAGGGTTAACTAAGTGGGAGCAATAAACAATTCTCATCACAATTGATAAGGATAAATAGGATGTGATTTCCAGTTCTCATACCTTGCAAGGGTTTTCATGATTATTAATTTACTTTCTTGCCAATTTATTTCCTTGTTCCCTATTTCACTCAAAAAGATACTTTTCCATAACCAATAATAAATCATACTTCCCTGCAATTTTTTGAGAGATGACCCGAGGTTTAAATACTTCGATTATAAATTTTATTGGGTTTGCTTTAGTGACAACCAAAATTTTTGTACGAAAGGATTCTCTGTTGGTTCAGAAACTATACTTACAACGAGACTTTATCTGTAAAATTCTTTACTAGCAGAAAACCAGTTCGTTCAATGCCGGCTCTTTGCCCCTTATGGCGCATCCTGAAAAGGAATGAATGGAGTACAATTCAGAATCATTTATGACATAGGAAGGCAAAAGAGGAAGTAATTACAATGTAAACTTAGAGCCAATAATAGTAAATAAACACTTAATTGAGGAAAACATCATTAAAGTGTGGTATGATCAATAAAAGGCAATGTGTTCCTCAATTAAGTAGCCTAAGGTTGCAAGTAATGAATGAGCAACAATTAGAGTACAAACAAGCTTAGGCAATCACATTAAAGGTGAATTGAATTTTTAAAAGAGTGGATAGTAAAATTATGTTTGTGAATGCGCAAGGTTATATTAAAATTGGCATAACTAACAATATCCAACTCAACAGTGATCAACTACTTATTAATAAAATAACCACATGGACAAGGTACTTGTTGCAAAAAGTAACAAGCTTGATAAATATCAAGTCAAGCCAACTCAAAAAAAGATGTAAAGCATTAAAGAACAAGTACTTGTTATGCGATCAAATGGTTTTGAAAATCAAGGTGAACAAGCAACTCAATTCAACTCATTATATTCATTATGTACTTATTAACGTTGCATGAAATAAGTGACCAAAGTTAAATTTTTAAACAAATTTGGTGCTAACAACTCAAAGTAAGAAATTAGTACACAATTGAAGTTCAATCATAAATATCATCAAAATCATCTAAAATTGCACAATTCATTATTAGAATGCCAACTAAGGACAAAGTTTAAGACATATGGTGGCCAAAACACATGAATTAAACAAAAAAAACTCATTTAGGCATTATGACAAACAGTTAGTGTGCATAGCATGTATTTTCCCGAATTTAAGTTCAATTCAAGCAGCCGTTAACCAGAAAAAATTAGCAATCAAACATTTGCAATCCAATTAACTAACAAATAACTATATAACTCTAATCTAATTACTAGAATCAGAATTGAAATGCATTTAAAACTAACAAAAGAAAGAACATGGGACAAGGGAAGGAGATGGAACATGTGTTGAAGATGTTTGAAGAATGGAGGGAGAGGGGTGGGTAGCAACTGCGGCAGTGCAGGGATTGCCGCCGCTAAGGTCGTGGTTGTAATAGCCCAGACCACCCGCTAGCACAATATTGTCCGCTTTGGCACACAAGGCCTCACGGTTTTGCCTTTGACGATAGGGATGATAGCCGAAGCCCCCACATTCACTCGTCAAAACGCGTCATGCTAGGGAGAGGTATCCACACCCTTATAAGGCATACTTTGTTTCCCTCCCTAACCGATGTGGGCCTTAAAATCCACCCCCTAAAGGAGCTCAGTGCCCTCGTTGGCACATCGATCCGGGCTCCGGCTCTGATACCATCTGTAACAGCCCAGACTACCCGCTAGCACGATATTGTCCGCTTTGGCACACAAGGCCTCACGGTTTTGTCTTTGACGATAGGGATGATAGACAGAACCCGGATCAATGTGCCAGTGAGGGCGCTGGGCTCCCTTAGGGGGGTGGATTGTAAGGTCCCACATCGGTTAGGGAGGGGAACGAAGCATGCCTTATAAGGGTGTGGATACCTCTCTTTAGCATGATGTGTTTTGATGAGTGAGTGTGGGAGGGCTTCGGCTGTCATCCCTATTGTCAATGGCAAAACCGTGAGGCCTTGTGTGCCAAAGCAAACAATATCGTGTTAGCGGGTGGTTTGAGCTGTTACAGATAGTATTAGAGCCGGAGCCCAGATCAATGTGCCAGCGAGGGCGCTGAGCTCCCTTAGGGGGTGGATTGTAAGGTCCCACATCGGTTGGAGAGGAGAATGAAGCATGCCTTATAAGGGTGTGGATACCTCTCCCTAACATGACACGTTTTGATGAGTGAGTGTGGGGGGTTCGGCTATCATCCCTATCGTCAAAGGCAAAACCGTGAGGCCTTGTGTGCCAAAGCGGACAATATCTTGCTAGCGGGTGGTCTGGGCTGTTATAGATGGTATCAGAGCCGGAGCCCAGATCGATGTGCCAGCGAGGGCGCTGGACTCCCTTAGGAGGGTGGATTGTAAGGTCCCACATCGGTTGGGGAGAAGAACGAAGCATGCCTTATAAGGGTGTGGATACCTCTCCCTAGTATGACGCGTTTTGACGAGTGAGTGTGGGGGCTTCGGCTAGCATCCCTATCGTCAAAGGCAAAATCGTGAGGCCTTGTGTGCCTGCTAGCGGGTGGTCTGGGCTGTTACAGATGGTATCAGAGTTGGAGCCCGGTTCGATGTGCCAGCAAGGGCGCTGGGCTCCCTTGGGAGGGGGGTGGATTGTAAGGCCCACAACGGTTGGGGAGGGGAACAAAGCATGCCTTATAAGGGTGTGGATACCTCTCCCTAGCATGGCGCGTTTTGACCAGTGAGTGTGGGGGGCTTCGGCTATCATCCCTATCATCAAAGGCAAAACCGTGAGGCCTTGTGTGCCAAAGCGGACAATATCGTGCTAGCGGGTGGTTTGAGCTGTTACAGATAGTATTAGAGCCGGAGCCCAGATCAATGTGCCAGCGAGGGCGCTGAGCTCCCTTAGGGTGGTAAATATGTACGACGAAGAGAAGAGAAGGGGTTGTGGAACGTGCATTTAGAGCTTTCTTTCAAAATTATGCCCAATACGCGTTTTGTGCGTACCCACTGGGTAGTGTGCTTACGCACACTAGACAAAAGTTAGAAGGTGTGCGCACGCATCAACGTATGCCCACGCACCCGGCAGGGAGGCAATTGAGGAGTATGCGTACGCACAGTTCATTGAAGAAGGGGCATGTGTGCGTACGCACAGATGGGTGTGTACGCACAAAAGGCAACATTTTTTTTAGTAAAATAGGTTCATGTGTGCGCACTGATGGGTGGCGGAAGTCAGCCAATTAAGAATTCAATATAGAAATAGCGTTGTGAGTACAGTTCTTAACCAGCTAAAATTCGCTCATCAATTTAGAAAGGTTGTCACAAAAATTAGAATAAAAATACTGGGAGTATGAATCCCAGGTCGTCTCCCAACGAGTTGACCAAAAGGGTGCTATCTTATTAATCAGGAGTTTTCCGAGAGATTTGAGAGTTGAATGACAGAAAATAAATAATTGTAAATTAAAAGAGAATTATATATTCTAATTAAAAAGCCTTGACTAAGGAATGATTAATTGGAAGTTCTATCCTTGTTGGAATTCTCTCAAGTGTAGTATAAAGAGATTGCTATTTTCACTTAGTTAACCCTTACTAAATAAAGGAAAGTCAAGTGATTGAGCTAACTCTTATTCGCAAATCCTAGTCCTCTCCCTTGGGAAGGTCTAGCATTAGTAAATAGAGAATTAGCCAACAACTTTCAATTTAACAAATCACTTGAGCATTCCAACTCAAGTATCTCCTTTTAATCAACCCCCATGTCAAGTTGGGAGTCTACTCCATCAACATGGATACCATCTTCATTGTTGGGAGTAGGGAATAGAAAAGAGACATGATAATCAAATTAATTGGAAGTAATTAAACAAATAATAAAATTTAAATGGAAAAGTACTGCGTGCATTAATAAATTCTAAAAACAATCTAATTGTAACTCTAAACAAGAATTAAGAATATGGAAAAAATAAGGGAATAAGAAAACAAACTAGAATAGCAACTTCAACGGAGGTGATGACTCTTCAATATCCAAAAGCAAAAGCATAAAACTAATAAACTATGAATGTAAAGAAAACCTAGAGGAAGAGTAATTTCTCTCTAGATTCAGATCTAAAACTAAAACTATGCTAATGAGAATGTGTCTTGAGTCTCTGCATGTTTCCTGGCTCTAGTCTGTGTTTCTGGGCCAGAAACTGGGTCAAAACTCGGCCCGAATTCACCCCCAGCATTTTCTGTTATTTCTGCAGATCGCGCATGTCACGCGTACGCATCAGTCACGCGTACGCGTCATCCACGCGCACGCGTCTTTGTGCAAACTCCAATCCATGCGTACGCATCAGGCACGCACACGCGTCGCTGCAAATTTCTCCATGTCGCGCGCACGCGTGAGCCATGCGTGCACGTCGGTGCTCGCTGGTTATCTCCTTAGTTTCTTGTGTTCCTTCCATTTTTGCAAGCTTCCTCTCCATTCTCTAAGCCATTCCTGCCCTATAAAGCCTGAAACACTTAACACACGGATCACGGCATCGAATGGTATAAAGGAGAATTAAAATACACAAATTAAAGACTCTAGGAAGCAAGTTTTCAATTATGGAACAAAACTAGGAAGGAATTGTAAAATCATGCAAATCATATGAATAAGTGGGCAAGGGCTTGATGAAACCACTCAATTGAACACAAGATAAACCATAAAATAGTGGTTTATCAACCTTCCTACACTTAAATATTAGCATGTCCTCATGCTTAGCTCAAGGAGATCAAAAGACTAAATAAGGGAAAGTAAGACTCATGAAATGCAACCTATGTATGAATGCAACTATATGCTAAGATGATTCTGTATACTTGGTTAAAAGTAAATAAGTTCTTCAAGACAAATATAAATCAGATATCACTAATTTAAATCATACAGTAAATACAGGTAGACTTGTAAGTAGACAGCTCATGAAAGCAGGGAACATAGAATTAAGCATTGAACCCTCACTGATGGTGTATATGCACTCTAGTCACTCAAGTGTATAGGGTAGTCACTCTAGTCTTCTCTAATCATGCTTTCTAAACTTTGTTCTTCACCTAACCAATCAACAAATATTTAATGTACCAATGCAAACATCATGAGGTCTTTTCAAGGTCGTAATGGGGCTAAGGTAAAGGTGAAGGTATATATATGGCTAAGTGAGCTATAAATTGAATCCTTGATTAACCTAAGCTCTTACCTCTACATACTCTATATTCTTCTTAAATCATGCCTAGCTACCCAAAATTCCCATTTTTGCATCTCATACTCATGCATCAACTTTTCTTTTAATTTTCATCACATATGCATTGATCTTTTATTAAGTTTAGCAATTGGGATAATTTTGTCCCCTTATTTATTTATTTAATTTATTTATTATTTTTGATTTGAGTAAAGTATTGTTTTTGTCCCCAACATTTGGGGTAAGTCCTAAAGTTGTTCCTAACATTTCAATCATCCTATTTAAGTCCCTAACGTTTCAAAACTGACTCAATGTTGTCCTACCGTTAGGGATCCGTTAACAGAATTGACGGCGGAACAAAATTGAGATGATTTTGAAACGTTAGGGACTTAAATAAGACGAAAACGTTGGAGACAAAAATGATACATAGAAATAAATTTTAATTTTATCTTTCAATAATATCAATTTTTTACTATACATAGTATTCAATTATTTTTTAATCACATCTAAGTAAATTACACTTAATCATATTACTTTCATTTTAAATCTAATGGAATACTATGTACAGTAAAAAAATTAATATTATTGAAAGATAAAATTGAATTTAAATTTATTTTTATGTATCATTTTTGTCCCTAACGTTTTCGTCCTATTTAAGTCCCTAACGTTTCAAAATCGTCTTAATTTTGTGCCGCCGTCAATTTTGTTAACGGATCCCTAACGGCGGGACAACATTGAGTCAATTTTGAAACATTAGAGACAACTTTAGGACTTACCCCAAACGTTGGGGACAAAAATGATACTTTACTCTTTTTGGTTTTTTTTTTGAAAGCATAAAAGTAAACATAACATTATCAATGCACATAGATTTTTAATTTTTTCCTGGTCTCACATGAGTAGATACCCACATTCCCAATATTTTAACATAGTAGAAACATAACACATTCTCTTATTAACCCATGTTCCCACAGTTTCCCCACACTTAGTTAACACACTATTTCTATCTTAAGCTAACCAAAGATTCAATTTGGGATATTTAATTATTTTTTCGCTTAAAGCTAGTAATGTGGTAAAATATAGAACAAATAGGAATTAAAAGGCTCAAGGTGGCTAACAAAGATAATTGAAGGGTAGGCTATTTGGGATAAGTGAGCTAATAATCAAATAATGGCCTCAATCATATGCATGCATATAAAACATTAAACATTGGACATATAGAGTGGAACAAAAAAAAATTACAATCATAGAGAAGAAAATACACAAGAATAAAATATCATGGTTAAATAGTGTAACCATACAATTAGGCTCAAAAATCTCTCTGGGTTGTGTGTTCGTAGCTATAATTCATGTCCCAATTTACAGTCTTCAAACAAGTTTAACACTAAAATTTTCAATTTAAATTAGTGAAATATCATAAAATAGAGTCTTGAAAAGAAATTTTATTACTTTAACCAAGCAAACATACATGCAACCTATTATTATCATGCAATCTATTTTATCTAACAAAAGAAAAACTAAAATACTGGTGCTAAGAAGAAAAATTTACCTCCGGAAGTCAGGTACTGACCGACCTCCCCACACTTAAAGCTTGGCACCGTCTTTGGTGCCATCAGTCAGGAACAAAGGGGGGTTGGTAACAGCATCTCCACAGTCGGGATTGTCATGGCTCCCTGTGCTAGTAGATGAAGTGGAGTCCGGAGTGTCTGGTTCTTCTTTAGGTGGGTGGTTTCCAACAATTATCTCCTTGAGGTATGTAAATTGGCGCTTGTTACGGCGCTCCATTCGCTTTGCCTGGCGGTCAAGCCGGTCTAACCTCTGAAGTATCTGTAGGAGTAGTTGATTTGTTGGAGGTGCTTGTGATGCGGAAGGAGAAGGAATATCTCCGGCTGGTTCTACAGTCTAGCTAATAGTGGCTGCTGGTAGTCTGATGTACTTCTCGTTAGGAACAATCTGATCATCCCGCAGAAGTATGGTCTTGGTGTCCCCAGCTCTGTAGGAGACTCCAACTACCGAGACTAGATCTGAAACCAAGGCGGGAAAGGGTAGTGGTGCACGAATTGTGAATCACACTTTTCACAACTCGTACCACTGACCAGCAAGTGCACTGGGTCATCCAAGTAATACCTCACGTGAGTAAGGGTCGAATCCCACGGAGGCTAATGAAAATAGACTAAAAACTAACTAGAACAAACTCAAAACTATATGAAATTAACCCCAAAAAGCGTATAAAATATCCGCTCATCACAACACCAAACTTAAACTGTTGCTTGTCCTCAAGCAACTAGACAAATAAAATAGAAGTCTAATAGGTTGAGAAGCAATAATATCTCAGAGTTTTTGAGTGAAGCTCAGATTCTAATTAGATGAGCAGGACTAGTAGCTTTTTGCTTCTGAACAGTTTTGGCATCTCACTTTATCCATTGAAGCTCAGAGTGATTGACATCTATAGGAACTTAGAATTCAGATAGTGTTATTGATTCTCCTATTTCAGTGTGATAATTCTTGAACACAGCTATTTTATGAGTCTTGGCCGTGGCCCTAAGCACTTTGTTTTCCAGTATTACCACCGGATACAAAAATGCCACAGACACATAATTGGGTGAACCTTTTCAGATTGTGGCTCAGCTTTGCTAAAGCCCCCAATTAGAGGTGTCCAGGGTTCTTAAGCACACTCTTCTTTTTGCTTTGGACCTTGACTTTAACCGCTCAGTCTCAAGTTCTCACTTGACACCTACACGCCACAAGCACATGGTTAGGGACAGCTTGGTTTAGCCGCTTAGACCAGGATTTTATTCCTTTAGGCCCTCCTATCCACTGATGCTCAAAGCCTTGGGATCCTTTTTATTTGCCCTTGCCTTTTGGTTTTAAGGGTTATTGGCTTTTTGCTCTTGCCTCTTTGGTTTTAAGAGCTTTTGGCTTTTTCTGCTTGCTTTTTTTTCTTTTTCTTTCTATATTTTTTTGTTTTTTCGCCTATTTTATTATATATATATTTTTTTCTGCAAGCTTTGTTCTTTGCTGCTTTTTCTTGCTTCAAGAATCATTTTTATGATTTTTCATATTATTAATAACATGTCTCATGTTCATCATTCTTTCAAGAGCCAACATATTTAACATTCTTAAACAACAAATTCAAAAGACATATGCACTATTCAAGCATTCATTCAGAAGACAGAAAGCATTGCCACCACATGTTACTAATTAGAATTTTTCTTATTAAAAACTCGAAATTTTATTGCCTCTTATTCAAAAGATCTACTATTTTATTCATGTTTGCTGATGATGAGAAAAATAGACTATAACTTAATTGGGGATAAAATCAAAATAGACACTAATTACTACTAATGATCATGTAATGAAGACACAAACATAGATAAGCACTTATCATAGAGAAAACGAAAAACAGAGAAAGTAAGAACAAGGAATGAGTCCACCTTAGTGATGATGGCATTTCCTTCTTGAGGAACCAATGATGTTCTTGAGCTCTTTTATGTCTCTTCCTTGCCTTTGTGGCTTGATTCCTAGTGATTGTTGGTATTTCTATCCTCAGTTGCTTCCAATAATTCTGTGGAGGGAAGTGCATCCCCTGAGGTATCTCAGGGATCTCTTGATTTGCAGCCACATGTTCTACCACTGAGCTATAGATCCTTTACATAATTGTTTTACCACACCAAACTTAGAATGTTGCTCGCCCTCGAGCAAAAGAAGAAGGAATAGATGAAGAAGATGATGTGGATATAAAAAAAAACTAGGATTATGAGGAGGGAAGGTGGGGATCCTGTGGGGTCCACAGATCTTGAGGTGTCAAGGCATTTACATCCCTGCACCAATTTAGGCATGCAAAATGCCCTTGCACACAACTCTGGGCGTTCAGCGCCGGGTTGGTGCCCATTTTGGGCGTTCAACGCCCATTTACTAGCCATTTCTGGCATTGAACGCCAGAACCATGCTTGTTCTGGGCGTTCAGCGCCAGGATGTTGCCCATTTTGGGCGTTCAGCGCCAGAACCATGCTCTGTTCTGGCGTTGAATGCCAGACAGGTGCTTCCTCCAGGGTGTGATTTTTCTTCTGCTGTTTTTGATTCCGTTTTCAATTTTTAATATTTATTTTGTGACTCCACATGATCATGAACCTAATAAAACATGAAAAACCATGAAAATAAATAAAAAATTGGGTTGCCTCCCAACAAGCGCTTCTTTAATGTCCTTAGCTGGACCTTGCTGAGCTTTTAATCTAGCTTCAACCTTGAGCACTCTTGCTCAACATTACCTTCAAGATAGTGCTTGATTCTCTGTCCATTAACAATGAACTTCTTGTCAGAGTCAATATCTTGAAGCTCTACATAACCATATGGTGATACACTTGTAATCACGTATGGTCCCCTCCACCGGGATTTACAATGGCCTCAACCCATTTTGGTACATAATCAACTGCCACCAGAATATAAGTGTTTGAGTATGATGGTGGGAAAGGTCCCATGAAGTCAATTCCCCATACATCAAACAACTCAATCTCCAAGATTCCTTGTTGAGGCATGGCGTAACCATGAGGCAGATTGCCAGCTCTTTGGCAACTGTCACAGTTACGTACAAACTCTCGGGAATCTTTATAGAGTGTGGGCCAATAGAAGCCACATTGGAGGACCTTGGTGGCTGTTCGCTCACCTCCGAAATGGCCTCCATATTGAGATCCATGGCAGTGCCATAGGATCCTCTGTGCTTCTTCTTTAGGCACACACCTACGGATTATTCCGTCTGCACATCTCTTAAAGAGATAAGGTTCATCCCACAAGTAGTACTTTGCATCAGTGATTAATTTCTTCTTTTGTATACTGTTGTACTCCTTGGGTATGAACCTTGCAGCTTTATAGTTTGCAATATCGGCAAACCATGGGGTTTCCTGAATGGCGAATAAATGCTCATCCGGAAAAGTTTCAGAGATCTTAAGAGAGGGGAGGGGCGTCCCTTCTACTGGCTCTATCCGGGACAGATGATCAGCCACTTGGTTTTCTGTCCCTTTTCTGTCTTTTATTTCTATATCAAACTCTTGCAGAAGCAACACCCATCTGATAAGCCTGGGTTTTGAATCCTGCTTTGTGAGTAGATATTTAAGAGCAGCATGGTCAGTATACACAATCACTTTTGATCCTACTAAGTATGATCTGAACTTGTCAATGGCATAAACCACTGCAAGTAATTCCTTTTCTGTGGTTGTGTAATTTTTCTGAGCATCATTTAAAACGCGACTAGCATAATAAATGACGTGCAGAAGCTTGTCATGCCTCTGTCCCAGTACTGCACCAATGGCGTGATCACTGGCATCACACATTAGCTCAAATGGTAATGTCCAGTCTGGTGCAGAAATGACTGGTGCTGTGACCAGCTTAGCTTTCAGCCTTTCAAACGCCTGCAGACACCCTGTGTCAAACACAAATGGCGTGTCAGCAGATAGCAGATTGCTTAGAGGTTTTGCGATTTTTGAAAAATTCTTTATAAACCTTCTATAGAATCCTGCATGCCCCAGAAAGCTTCTGATTGCCTTAACATTGGCAGGTGGTGGTAATTTTTCAATTACCTCTATTTTTGCTTGATCCACCTCTATTCCCTTGTTTGAGATTTTATGCCCAAGGACAATCCCTTCAGTCACCATGAAGTGACATTTTTCCCAGTTTAAAACTAGGTTGGTCTCTTGGCATCTTTTCAGAACAAGTTTCAGGTGATCAAGACAGGAGCTGAATGAGTCTCCATATACAGAGAAGTCATCCATGAAGACTTCCAAAAATTTTTCCACCATATCAGAGAAAATAGAGAGCATGCATCTCTGGAAGATTGCAGGTGCATTACACAGCCCAAATGGCATCCTTCTATAAGCAAACACTCCAGATGGACATGTGAATGCTGTTTTCTCTTGAGCCTGGGGATCTACTGCAATCTGGTTATAGCCTGAGTAGCCGTCCAAAAAGCAGTAATACTCATGACCTGCCAGTCTTTCTAGCATATGGTCTATGAATGGTAAAGGAAAATGATCCTTTCTGGTGGCTGTATTGAGTCTTCTGTAGTCAATACACATGCGCCATCCTGTAACTGTTCTTGTAGGAACCAGTTCATTCTTTTCATTATGAATCACTGTCATGCCTCCCTTTTTTGGGACGACTTGGACAGGGCTCACCCAGGGGCTATCAGAAATAGGATAAATAACCCCAGCCTCTAGTAATTTGGTGACCTCTTTCTGCACCACTTCCTTCATGGTTGGATTTAGCCGCCTCTGTGGTTGAACCACTGGCTTGGCATTATCCTCCAATAGGATTTTGTGCATGCATCTAGCTGGGTTATGCCTTTAAGGTCACCTATGGACCACCCAAGAGCTGTCTTGTGTGTCCTTAGCACTTGAATAAGTGCTTCCTCTTCCTGTGAATTTAAAGCAGAGCTTATGATCACTGGAAAAGTATCACCTTCTCCTAAAAATGCATATTTCAAGGATGGTGGTAATGGCTTGAGCTCGGGTTTAGGAGGTTTTTCCTCTTTCAGAAGAAATTTCAGAGGCTCTTCCATGTCCTCTGAATCCTCCAAATCAGGCTGAACATCTTTAAAGATGTCTTCCAACTCTGATTCGAGACTCTCAGCCATGTTGATCTCTTCTACCAAAGAGTCAATGAGATCAACTTTCATGCAGTCTGTTGATGTGTCTGGATGCTGCATGGCTTTGACAGCGTTCAACTTGAACTCATCATCATTGACTCTCAGGGTTATTTCCCCCTGTTGGACGAAAAAGCTCCCGGGATCTTTAAGCTTTTCAGGAAAGCTTTTCAGAATGACTGCACTGCATTCTTCAGTGAGGAGAACTCTTTCTGTTTCTCTCCAATCCTTCTTATGACTCAAGATCTCTTTCATGAACTTGGTATAAGAAGGTATTTGCTCAAGTGCCTCTGCAAATGGAATCTTTATTTCAAGAGTCCTGAGATAATCTGCAAAGCGAGCAAATTGCTTATCCTGCTCCTCTTTCCGGAGTTTTTGAGGATAAGGTATCTTGGCTTTATATTCTTCAACCTTAGTTGCTGCAGGTTTATTGCCTACAGAAGTGGTTGAAGAAGCCTTTTTAGAGGGGTTGTTATCAGCATTTGTGTGTGTCTGATCCATCACTGGCAATTGAGTGCCAGAGCCAGAAGCTGGAGTGACGTTAGACACCAGCTCCCTGTCTGTTCCTGGCGTCTGAACGCCAGAAATGTTCCTATTTTGGGCGTTCAGCGCCGGATCCTTCCCATTTTGGGCGTTCAACGCCAGATTCTTGCCCATTTCTGGCGTTGAACACCAATCCTACCTTGTTTCTGGCGTTGAACGCCAGTTGTGGGCATGGTCTGGGCGTTCAGCGCCAGTCTTCCACCAATTTTCTGGCGTTTTAGCACCAGAATTATTTTTCCCTGGGCTCTTACTGTCCTCAGGTGAATCTTTGGTGGGTTGCTCATTTCTTGACTTTTTGCTGCCTTGAGGTGAGATATTTAATGTCTTCCCACTTCTTAACTGAACTGCTTGGCATTTTTCTGTTATTTGCCTTGACAGCTGCTGCTTTGTTTGCTTAAACTGTTCTTCCATATGTATATTAGCCATCCTTGTCTCTTGTAGTCTATCTTTGAATTCGGCTAACTGCCTTGTTAGGAAGTCCAATTGCTGATTGAATTCAGTAGCTTGTTCTACAGGATTGAGTTCAGCGGTTGCTGTTTTAACCTCTTCTTTCATGGAAGGGTCACTGCTTAGGTACAGATGCTGATTCCTGGCAACTGTATCAATGAGCTCTTGAGCCTCTTCAATTGTCTTTCTCATGTAGATAGATCCACCAGCTGAGTAATCTAGAGACATCTGAGCTCCTTCTGCAAGCCCATAGTAGAAGATGTCTAACTGAACCCACTCTAAAAACATTTCAGAGGGGCATTTTCTTAGAGGAACACCAAACTTAAAAATTTTAAGATCAAGACACAAGGAGAACTCAAGAACACAAGAACACGAAGGAAGAACACTAAACTTAAAATTTTTAGAAAACCAAACTAAAATTTTCGAAAAACACAAAGAAATCAACAAGAAAACACCAAACTTAAAGTTTGGCACAGGATTTAATAGAAAAAATTATTTTTGAAAAAGATTTTAAAAATATGATAGCCAATTACCATGAACATAAACACCACGTTCTAACTAATTGAGCTATAAATTTAAAGTGTTTTAACAAGGGATAAATAATGAAACACTCTAAACCAAAAAAGAAAAATTTTTCCTAATCTAAGCAACAAAATAAACCGTCAGTTGTTCAAACACGAAAAATCCCCGGCAACGGCGCCAAAAACTTGGTGCACGAATTGTGAATCACACTTTTCACAACTCGTACCACTGACCAGCAAGTGCACTGGGTCGTCCAAGTAATACCTCACGTGAGTAAGGGTCGAATCCCACGGAGATTGTTGGTTTGAAGCAATCTATGGTTATCTTGTAAATCTTAGTCAGGAAGTCAATTATGTTTATCAGTTGAACTGCAAATAAGCAATAGAGCGTGGATCAAAGGTTACTTGTTATGCAGTAATGGAGAATATGTTGGAGTTTTGGAGATGCTTTGTCTTCTGAATCTCTGCTTTCCTCTGTCTTCTTGTTCACGCACGCACGTCCTCCTATGGCAAGTTGCGTGTTGGTGGATCACCGTTGTCAATGGCTACCTTCCTTCCTTCCAGTGAAAACTACGCTCACGCGCTCTGTCACAGCGCGGCTAATCACCAGTTGGTTCTCGATCCGGTTGGAATAGGATTTACTATCCTTTTGCGTCTGTCACTAACGCCCAGCCTTCAGGAGTTTGAAGCTCGTCACAGTCATTCAATCCTTGAATCCTACTCGGAATACCACAGACAAGGTTTAGACTTTCCGAATACAAAACTCATAGTAAAGTCCAGAAATATGAATTTTTCCTAAAAACTAATGAAAATAGACTAAAAACTAACTAGAATATACCCAAAACTATATGAAATTAACCCCAAAAAGCGTATAAAATATCCGCTCATCAGGTAGGTTGCCCGCAATCTGTACGTGTCCCATGGCATGCCGGAGGTGTCTTGGTAGGTTGAGAGGCTGGTCTGTAAGGATACACCAGAGGAGAACAGCCATGTCTGCAGTGAAGGAGGACTCGTGAGTGCTCGGAAAGATGTAATGGGACATAATCTGTGCCCATACTCGAGCCTCCAAGGTGAGTGCTGAAGCCAATATGCCCTTAGGTCGGGATCGATGGTATCCATCGATCAATCTGCTGCCAGGTTGTGCTATAACTCTAAGGACGGCGTCCCAGTCAAATTGGTATGTCTGGCGTTTGAATGAGGCTTCTTCGAATGCGTCCAATTCTTCTGGAGCAGGGGGAAGATCTAAAGCTCGTTGAATAGCCTCTTCAGAAATAGGGACTTGCTTTTGACTGACATAGACAGACTGCAGGGTTGGCATGTGGAAATTGGAGTAGAATTCAACTACCCATGAAAGGTTAACCTGCCATGGCTGTCTCCGTAAGAATCCCATTGTCTGTGCTTAATGCGGGGCTCAACAAATTCAACAATGTGGGTCGGGAAGATGAGTAGGTGCTCATTGTTATAGTTCTGCTTAGCCAGAATGGGGAACATCTGCTCACAGTAGCGGTTAGTGAACCGCGCAGTGTCCTTTGCTGGAAAGGCTTTCTCTTTTTCATCAACCTTGATGATCCTCTTGACTCACTTTGTTGAGGGCTTTACTGATGTTGAAGATGGTTCTGCAACTAGTGCTCTTTTCGTTCCTCTCCTTGCCAGTGGTTTGGGAATAGCTTTCTCTTTACCCTTCTTGGTGGCCATCCTGAAAAGGGAAAAGGAAAGTAACATTTAAAGCTAAGGTTTAGAGCAAGGAGGAGAACAGTACAAGTGATAAGCACTGGATGGTAAAGAAGGATGTCGTTAACACATGGTCGCGACTTCATGTGATAAGTTCATCAATGGAAATATAGCAAGTGCATGTTATGGCAAGTAGATGCAAGATGTTTATTGACATGCCGACAAAGGCATGAGTAGCATAGATCAAGCATCAAAAACTAAATTGTATTATCACTCGTAACAAACTGACCATCACGTTTGTATTTACAATTATTTTCAATTAATAAAATTTTTAAAGGATTTTGTGAAAAACAGGCATTAGCGTAGAAGGATAAAATAATTAAAAATACACAATGCCATACGAGATTTTTCACAAACACTTAGTATGCATGGTAAATATGTTATTGAAAGTAGTAAATTTGAACATGCAAACAACCCAAAATAATTATTGATAATTGTCAAATAACTCCTTAATAATCCACAAGCAATTATAGAAGAAAATAATCACCCAATTAAATTTCTAACACCAAGTAAAAAGGATGTAAAAAGAAAAGAAAGACAAAGAAAACATAGATAATGAAAATAAAAAGAAAAAAAGAAGAAAACATAAATAAAAGTAATAATGGAAAAGTAAAAAGGAAAGAAGAAAAGAACCTTGATGAAGGGGATGAAGAAGGAGGGAAGAAAGTAGTAGAAAGTAAGAAAGAATAAAGAAGAAAGAAGGAAGAAAAAAGATGAAAGAATGATAAGATAAAGATAAGTAGGATTGGGGAAGAAAAGATAAGAATTCTGGCGCAGATTTAGGTAAACTGTGCGTCGCAGGCGACGCGTGCGCGTGGGGCGCGCGGACACGTGGATTGCGCTAATTTCAACCGACGCGTGCGCGTGAGGCACGCACACGCGTGGATGGTCTGGAGGTGAAAATGACGCGTACGCGTCAGGGACGCGCACGCGTGACGTTGCTTGTGCTCCTAGCACTATTCCAGCATCAAGTCATCACAACTCTCTGCCAAAACACATTTTTACACCGATTTGTAGGGTCATGCGTACGCGTCGGGGACGCGTACGTGTTTGTGCCATGCTCCCGCGTAACTCTCTGTTTCATTCTTCTTCGTTTCGCATGCACTTATGACGCGTACGCGTCAGCAACGCTTGCGCGTCGCGTGCAAATATTTTTTATTTTTTTTATTTTTTATATTTGCAGAATGCAGATGCAAATGCAAACTATGTAGAGATTATGAGAAGAGTCATTAAGAAAAATAAAGTAGAATAAAATAAAATAAAACTAAGACTAAAACGGAACGATCTTACCATGGTGGGTTGTCTCCCACCTAGCACTTTGCTTTTACGTCCTTAAGTTGGACGGTCTTCAAGCTCATTCTGCTTCTGTTGGTGGGTACTCCAAGAGGAAGACCTCTAGCTATTTGTGTTCCTTCATCTTCTCACCATGATAAAGCTTTAAGTGGTGTCTATTGACCTTGATTCAATTGGAACTTGAAGGATGACGCAGGTGGAAGACTCCATATGGCTCTGCTTTCTCCACCCTGTAGGGACCTTTCCATCTGGATCTCAGCTTGCCTGGCATGAATCTCAGCTTGGAGTTGTAAAGGAGAACGAGATCTCCCGGTCTGAACTCTCTTCTCTTGATATGCTTGTCATGCACAGCCTTCATCTTTTCTTGGTATAATCTGGAGTTGTCATATGCTTCGAGTCGGAGGGTCGTCAGTTCTGCTAGTTGCAGCTTTCTTTTAGCACCAGCTTGCTCGAATCCCATGTTGCACTCCCGCACAGCCCAGAAATCCTTGTGTTCCACCTCTACTGGAAGGTGGCAAGCCTTTCCGTACACTAAGCGGAAAGGACTCATCCCAATGGGTGTCTTGTACGCTGTCCGATACGCACAGAGCGCATCAACAAGTCTGGTGCCCCAGTCCTTCCTATGAGACTTTACTATCTTCTCCAGAATATGCTTTATTTCTCTATTAGACACTTCTGCTTGTCCATTGGTTTGGATATGGTAAGCTGTTGCTACCTTGTGAACAATTTCATGCTTCTTCAGTAATCCTATTAATCACCTGTTACAAAAGTGAGCGCCTTGATCACTCACGATTGCTCGTGGTGATCTAAAGCGACAGATAATATGGTTTCTAACAAAGGAAACAACAGTGTTAGCATCGTCAGTGCGGGTAGGAATTGCTTCCACCCATTTAGAAATATAATCTACAGCTAACAGTATATAAAGGTAACCACTAGAGTTTGGAAATGGACCCATGAAGTCAATACCCCAAACATAAAAAATTTCACAGAAAAGCATAATTTGTTGGGGCATCTCATCCCTCTTGGATATATTTCCAAACCTTTGGCATGGGGGATAGGATTTACAAAAGGTAGCAGCATCCTTAAAAAGAGTGGGCCACCAGAATCCACGTAACATCCTAACTACCAAAGCTCACGCTTTCGGCTGCGCGACTCTGATAGCTCGGACATTACGACGACACTTATATTATTTAATACTAAAATATGAACTTGTTTAAAACTTTAAACCGCAATACCGTTCCCAAAAAGAACAGTTTCATTCGATAACGTACATTCACAGAATACCATACAACTTACAAAAGCTCATAAAAGTACATCCATATATATACACATATATATATAAATAATATTACAAGCATTAGACAATACAATTCCTATCCCTCTTACAGAATATCTCAAGATAAAGGCGAGGGTACAAATAATAATCTAAAGTAATACAGAGCATCTCAACAACAACTAAATAAACTCTTCCTAACTTCTGCGCCCATATCCTGAAAGGGGAAAAATATAGGGGGGTGAGAACATCATCCTTGAAAGGGTTCTCAGTAGAGGGTTTTTAGGAATTACAGTAATAGGATACATGAAGATAACCGCACCAGTGATTAATAACCGTCTCATGCCTCTTTTCAAAAACAACGGTTTACAATGAAAGTAAAGTCGGAAATCTTTTCTAAAAGAGGAACCATTCAATTCTCAAAGACTCAAAAGCCTTTCAAAACAGTTTATCTATGCTGAAACAAAATAGCCTTTCATATTTTATTCCAAACCAGAAACACAAAACCGAAATCAACCATCGGTTCATCTCATTCCAACTACGGCCCTAGGCCCAAACAATCCAACCATCAACCAATCACCACAGTCCAACAGAGTCCCAGTAGCAAACACAATTAGGAAGATGCAAGCACAAATAAACAGTTATTGCAAGTAGAACAATTAGCAATTAATCACATAGGCAAACCAAGTATAATATGCACACCCAAACAATGTCACATAGATGTGTGTGATGCATGCCTGTCCCTAGTGGCTGATGATATCATCTGTCGGTTATAGAGCCAACCCGACAAGTCCTGGTAGCTAACCATTGGACTGTTCCTCTGTCGCGCATCCCTAACTCGAGTTATACTCATCATAAACTTAATCATAATCATGATCCATATCCATCACCTTCACTGGTGAATATTTACGGGGCGAGCTCATCCGGGACTTTCACAGTGCCCGGCCACACTTACGACATAGGGTCAAAAGAGCTTCGAGTCTCAACCTGGAGCACGTGGTGGCTAGCCACTGCTTTCTCCCAGGGAAACTCTTATCTCCGATAGTGGAAGTGCAACATTCACATTTATCAATGATTCAACATAAACATGCATTCAATCTCATCCATGGATCAACATCCATCTCAGCCATCCGGCTCACGGTTCATTCTAGAACCAGCCAATATTCATATCATAAACAGCCATTCTGGCTCACGGTTCAATCCAGAACCAACCAATATGTATAATCATACACAGCCATTCCGGCTCACAACAAAACAACACTTCCACATTCAATATAATCAATTCATAAAATCGACATTTAAGCCATCAATCACTTTTTCCCAAATCATTTCACTTTGAAATCAAGTTTCAACTCTTTTCAGCCTTGGCTTTAGAAATCTCATTTCTCAAATCATCTCAGGCTCATAAGCCAAATTTACCGGTTCATTTGAATCAAACCACTTTCAGGTTTCTTTTTGGAATCCATTTTTCTAACTCTTCCAAAATGCCTCAAACTTAATTACTCAATCAAAAGTCTAGATTCCTTTGAATTCACTAAAAGCTCCTTTTTATATTGAAATCAATATTAGAGCATCATTCTTTCCTTCAACATTCAAACGGTAAAAATAGTCCATTTCTAAATAAGTCAAACTCAAGGCATAAAGTTTACTAAATAAATTAAGCTTGAAAATATAAATATTTTCTGAATAAATCAAATAATACAACTTCTCAAATCCAATCATTTTTAAAAAACTTTTTGAACAAAACTAGGATTTTGTAGAAATTTCGGCAGCACCTCCCCTAAAACTTGGACTTTTGCCACCCGGTTCGGGTCCCAACTAAACCGTTCCAAAATCCTTTTCAACAGCCCAAAATCCAAAATCAGTTCAAGGCAAGCCAAATCCAACAGTAATCTCAATTCCATATTTCAAGGAAACTATTTCAAGAATCAAATCTTTATCAGCCGAATAAACTCATTTCTAAAATTTAAAAGAAAAGGTTCAGCAACAATCGTTTATCAAAAACCATATCATTTAAAGCCAGCCAGGCTGAAATTAAGAGTGTATTCTATTTTACACATTCTCAAAAAAAATCCATTCAATTCAAATCAATTTCCAACGGATCCAACTCGATCTCAAAGCTTTAAAAGAATCAATTTTAAAAGCATTTCGTTTCACAAAGCCACATAACAGTCGAGTCAAACAAACACCCATAATCATACAAAACAACCAAACAATACATAGGACTGATACAATCACCAAATACACATCCTCACATCAGTACCCATAGGTAATAATTCCAATATACAAAATATAGTTTTCAGAAAGCGCCCTTACCTCAAGACGCAATTTCCATAACCCAAGCGCGTCACCGGAAGTCTCTATCAATCCGAAGTTACCGGCAGCTCGTAGCACAGCTTTGTTCACTTTCACAGCAGCAATTACAACCCTTACGCGCGACATGTGGCTCCGGTAGCTTAATCCTAGAAAACGTTATTATTGCGAAAACCTTAAAACACAACACGGGATATGAACTGGCCAGGTTTCGAGGCAGAGGTACTTATGGTAACTAAAGAATACTGACTGAACCAAAGAACACAAGCCTCAGTGATGGTTCTGTTAGTAGTTCCAGCAACAGATGAAGCAGTCCCCAAAACGAATACTAGTTGTAACATAAATCTCCAAACAGAGCTAGCAACCATCTCCAGTAAAGGCAGCGACAATGTCACTTACTATAACCATTTTATTTAATACAACTAGTGTTAGCAACAATGCTTCTAGGTAGGAATGAATTGATGGAACAAGAGGGAATCGGAAACAGGGTAAGACTTACCCAACAGCAGCGGTTCAAAATGGAGCCAGGGCAAGGCCAGAGCAATATCAACTCCACAGCGACAGTGGCGCCTTGTCAGAATCCAAAGCCCAGGAGCAGAGGCAGAAAGGCACCTCCTTTCCCTGATTCATGCGGCGCTGTTCTTCATGGTGCTCAATCAGCGATGGCATGAGCTCCGGCGACAGTGGACTGCAGAGAGGTCAACGGCGGCGAGGCAAGGCGAATACGGCGGCAACGCAGAAGGACTCCGACGCGGTGGTTGGACCTCAGCTCGGCCTCAGATCTATTCTCTCCTTCGCGTGTCTCCCTCTCTCTCAGCCTGGTTCGACGACTCGCGGAAGGACCGAATTACGGTGGCACAAGGACGGTGGTGCGACGGCAAGACGTGGGTCGACGGTAGGGCGCGGCGACACGCTCTCTTCTCTCTTCCCTTGCGTGACAACCTTCAAGGCATGACTCGACAGTGCGGCAAGAAGGGACGGCAACGTTGAGCAGGACGGCGGCGCGATGGCGGCGGTGAGACCAGTACGCCGGCACGAGTCTTCCTCTCCTTCTCCCTTATTCCGCGGCCCCTTCCCCTTACCCCCATTCTTCTTTCTTTTTCGTTCTTTCAGAGAAAAGGGAAACTGTGTGTGTACTGCCGCTGCTGGGTGTTTGGGGGAAATGTGCGTTGCTGATGGGGAAAACGGGTAACCGGGTTAGGGTTTTAGGGTTTCATTTTGAAAATTAGGGTTAAGGGTATTTTTGTAATTTTACTCAAAAATAGGGATAATATAGTAATTGAAACCCAAATTAAATTATCCAATAATTATAAAATTGGATAATAATCATAACTTATCTCAAGTTCAATAAATCAAAACTTGCCTTAATTATCTTTAATAAAATAATCTCTGGAATTAAGGCTATAAATAACTATATGATTTGAGACTTGATCATAATAAGACTTTTCAAAAGTTCTGGGTCTTACATCCTACCCACCTTATTAAAATTTTCGCCCTCGAAAATTGATACAAAATGAAAGAAATTTCATAACAGTTCACCCTTGAACACATTTAAGGAAGAAGCAAAAATATCTCAAAATATAATCATATATACGATTTTCGAATACTTTGATTGTCATAAGCATAAGGATGTAAAGGTAGGAGTGTGATTGCAAAGCAAAAGTTACAAGGTATGATCAATGCAAAAGATAACATGGGTCAATCATGTGATAGAAGGGCAAAGCATCAAAGGCTATAAAACAGGATGGAGTTAAAATGACGTGCTTAACATCCGCACACTAATCTCATATCAGCCTCAAAGCTTCAACTTTCCAACTCCATCAAGCACTTTACAATCCCCATACTCGATCACAAGCCTGACAACTGCAAACCCGTTCGCAAGGAACAAAACACCCACAACTCATACGTTGCACACCTATCGCTTCAACTTCCGTATACGCATATCACATATTAAGAACTAACGCATCGCCCTACTACGTCTACAAGTCGCACGTGATATCAAAACAATTCTCGAGTCTACTCAGAAGAATACGAGATCTTAGAAAGGAGAGACAAATTTCAAAGACAATACTCATAGATTTGAAAGAATATATCCAATCCCAGATAAACAAGGATGTTCAAGCAATGAAGTTTGCTAGACACAATTCAATTGACAACTTCAAAGATAACCCTTAGATCAAAGAAGTTCAATAGGATCAACAAGAAAAAAACCAGCGCATCAGTTTGAAACAAACTCAAGCTGAGTCGAGGAAGCATGAGGTTTACAGAAGAGAATATTTCAAACCCAAGACAAAGCTCACAGAACTCAAGAGCATGATTAAAAATACTTTCGAATACATTGTTCATGAAAGAGTCGAAAACTTGCGAAAAAACCACTTTGCAGCCTAGAAGAAAAGTTGAGCAACAAACATTCTTCAAGAGAGTAGCAAAAGCATAAACGTGGCTTTACTTCAATACAATTTCATGTTGAAGTAGATCATGTAGAGTTTTAAAAACAAAATGCACACAAGTTTGGCTAAGAGCTAAAATATTTCCTAAAATATTTTAGAAAGATAGTTAGGTGCATAACTTAACCAAAAGTAATTCATAAAACTCGGAAGAAATCAAATGCTTGTTCAAAAATTTCCAAAGTCCATATTCAAACAAGCGTGTATAGCATTCATAGCAAGGGCGAAAGAGGAAATTAAGCTCTTTTTAGAAAATAAATTCCGAGATAAAAATTTGCTTACAATTTGGTAAAGGAAATAAGTGATGCGTTACAAACGAACCGATTTCCACTAAACAAGGGAGCCTTTCAAAACCTCATTTAAAATAGTGTATGCCAACTTTAAATTAACTTCGCCAAAATTGAACAATGGTTTCAATCTCAATCAAACAACAAAAAATAAATTCCGCTTAGTATTCTTCCAAAGAGAATTCAAAACTTCTTTAAAAAGTTCAAAACAAGACTCCAAAAGTGTTCTTGAAATCACCATGTCACAATAATATTCAAGAAGATTAGGATGTACTTAAAAAAGGAGTCAAGCCATGCAAAAAAAAAAGATCTTAAATCAAGATAGTTCAAACAAGATCCACTAGGCATGAGGCATCAAACAAGCTTTCAATTGATTCAAAAGAATACAAAAGTCATAGGAAAAGACAACCCAATCATTAGTAATTTCCCAAAGATAAATCTTTGACTAAAAACTCTTGTAAAGACAATGAGATGATAATCGATGCACTATTTTAAAACGAATCAAACTAACTCACATAAGAAAGGGATTCACAAGAGAGGACAAACTAAGATCAATGGTAATGTTCACAAGATGTAAAAGATTAGTTAAAAACAAGGTCAAGCATGACATTCATGGAGATGGAAAGCTTAAAAGAGACTCTAGTCCGCTCATAAGAAGAAAGCCATGAGTCCAACATTTTTTTTAAAAGAATCACAATAGCATCAACAATGTAGTATGCTAAACCAAACTCAAGTTAAAAGTAATTTAGATAAAGTTTATCAACAAAAATCAACCGGAATAAAAGCAAAGAATCCCCTTTCTTTCCAGAATTTTGAAAAATGTCCAAATGCATAATCAGATAAAGACGTGCATTGGAACTATAGTAAAATTACTAGAAAGTCATTTCGTATTTAAAGTAAATGCAGTTTCGCAAACCAGTAAAGGCACGGGCGAGGTATGAGAAATAAATAGTTGTTAAACTGTGTAAGAAATCTTCAAAGTTTCACGTATAGATAAGTATATATCTATTCAATAGCAATTTCCATAAAAATCTCAAAATTGTCTGTAATCACTGTCAAGTAAGAGAAAAACTGAATCAACAATTTCTCAAAGAATGGACTCAGAACTCGGAGTTAAAAGGCACAGTGCATTAAGACAAGTTCAAAGCTGTTTCAAAGAATACCTGAATCAAGAAGAACTCAAACAGAGAAAGATAGATGTAACAAGGATTGCAAATAAGCATATGCAATTAAGATCAAACAAGAATGCATAGGAATAGAGGAATAGAATTGAAGAATCAAACTACTTTTCGAAAGGATTAGCAAGCAAAAACTTCAAGTTAGGACATGAAAGAACAGGTCGACTCGAACAGAATTCAAGATACACAACTGAATAGCCTCGAGAAATAGTTTCTAACATTCCCAAAACCCGTGATTCGCTTTACTCAAGACTCGTATAACATCTATAATAACCCATCAGTGCTTTCATATACATAATTCACTAGTATTAAGTCGGCCAAACTTAATACCAAGAATTATGCAATGCAAGACTAACGGCGTTAATCAATAGACTGTCAAGTGCATAAAGCTCTATTCCTCGTCATTCGACAAGACCTAATACATGACAAACACTCAGAGTATGCAACTGCAGCATAGTCGGTCCATTCCTCAGGCTCTACAGGAAAGACCGCTCTGATACCATAATGTAACACCCTAACTACCAAAGCTCACGCTTCCGGCTGCGCGACTCTGATAGCTCGGACATTACGACGACACTTATATTATTTATAAACAATGTCACATAGATGCGTATGATGCATGCCTGTCCCTAGTGGCTGATGATATCATCTGTCGGTTATAGAGCCAACCCGACAAGTCCTGGTAGCTAACCATTGGACTGTCCCTCTGTCGCGCATCCCCAACTCGAGTTATACTCATCATAAACTTGATCATAATCATGATCCATATCCATCACCTTCACTGGTGAATATTTACGGGGGCGAGCTCATCCGGGACTTTCACAGTGCCTGACCACACTTACGACATAGAGTCAAAAGAGCTTCGAGTCTCAACCTGGAGCACGTGGTGGCTAGCCATTGCTTTCTCCCAGGGAAACTCTTATCTCCGATAGTGGAAGTGCAACATTCACATTTATCAATGATTCAGCATAAACATGCATTCAATCTCATCCATGGATTAACATCCATCTCAGCCATCCGGCTCACGGTTCATTCCAGAACCAGCCAATATTCATATCATGCACAACCATTCTGGCTCATGGTTAAATCCAGAACCAACCAATATGTATAATCATACATAGCCATTCCGGCTCACAACAAAACAGCACTTCCACATTCAATATCATCAATCATAAAATCGGCATTTAAGCCATCAATCACTTTTTCCCAAATCATTTCACTTTGAAATCAAGTTTCAACTCTTTTCAGCCTTGGCTTTAGAAATCTCGTTTCTCAAATCATCTCAGGCTCATAAGCCAAATTTACTCAAAGTGAGTTCCCTTTTTAACACAAAGACACTCTCGGAATTCTCTTTCCAAAACTCCCAAAACCATGGCAAGTTAAGGATTTATTTCAAAGTATTCAAAATCACCCATACAACAATGGAATTTTATAACAAAAGTTTCTCGGCAGAGTCCCAAGTCTTTAAGGAAGGTCAACCTATATCAATTCCTCAAAATTCATTGAAACTCTTAAAATCATGGATTCTCGATTCAAGTAAATAAAACTGAATTTATTATGAAACTGACCATACAAAATCACAAGTTCTAGCCCGCTCCAAAAATCAACTCATTTGAAAAGGAACCGGTTCATTTGAATCAAACCACTTTCAGGTTTCTTTTTGGAATCTATTTTTCTAACTCTTCCAAAATGCCTCAAACTTAATTACTCAATCAAAAGTCTAGATTCCTTTGAATTCACTAAAAGCTCCTTTTTATATTGAAATCAATATTAGAGCATCATTCTTTCCTTCAACGATTCAAACGGTAAAAATAGTCCATTTCTAAATAAGTCAAACTCAAGGCATAAAGTTCACTAAATAAATTAAGCTTGAAAATATAAATATTTTCTGAATAAATCAAATAATAAAACTTCTCAAATCTAATCTTTTTTAAATAACTTTTTGAACAAAACTAGGATTTTGTAGAAATTTCGGCAGCACCTCCCCTAAAATTTGGACTTTTGCCACCCGGTTCGGGTCCCAACTAAACCGTTCCAAAATCCTTTTCAACAGCCCAAAATTCAAAATCAGTTCAAGGCAAGCCAAATTCAACAGTCATCTCAATTCCATATTTCAAGGAAACCTTTTCAAGAATCAAATATTTATCAGCCGAATAAACTCATTTCTAAAATTTCAAAGAAACAGTTCAGCAACAATCTTTTATCAAAAACCAGATCATTTAAAGCCAGCCAGGCTGAAATCAAGAGTGTATTCTATTTTACACATTCTCAAAAAAATCCATTCAATTCAAATCAATTTCCAACGGATCCAACTCGATCTCAAAGCTTTAAAAGAATCAATTTCAAAAGCATTTCGTTTCACAAAGCCACATAACAATCGAGTCAAACAAACACCCATAATCATACAAAACAACCAAACAATACATAGGACTGATACAATCACCAAATACACATCCTCATATCAGTACCCATTTGTAATAATTCCAATATACAAAATATAGTTTTCGGAAAGCGCCCCTACCTCAAGACGCAATTTCCATAACCCAAGCGCGTCACCGGAAGTCTTTATCAATCCGATGTTACCGGCAGCTCGCATCACAGCTTTGTTCACTTTCGCAGTAGCAATTACAACCCTTACGCGCGACATGTGGCTCCGGTAGCTTAATCCTAGAAAACGTTATTATTGCGAAAACCTTAAAATACAACACGGGATATGAACTGGCCAGGTTTCGAGGCAGAGGTACTTACGGTAACTAAAGAATACTGACTGAACCAAAGAACACAAGCCTCAGCGATGGTTCCGTTAGTAGTTCCAGCAACAGATGAAGTAGTCCCCAAAACGAATACTAGTTGTAACATAAATCTCCAAACAGAGCCAGGAACCATCTCCAGTAAAGGCAGCGACAATGTCACTTACTATAACCATTTTATTTAATACAACTAGTGTTAGCAACAATGCTTCTAGGTAGGAATGAATTGATGGAACAAGAGGGAATCAGAAACAGGGTAAGGCTTACCCAACAGCAGCGGTTCAAAATGGAGCTAGGGCAAGGCCAGAGCAACATCAACTCCACAGCGGTAGTGGCGCCTTGTCAGAATCCAAAGCCCAGGAGCAGAGGCAGAAAGGCATCTTCTTTCCCTGATTCACGCGGCGCTGTTCTTTGTGGTGCTCAATCGGCGATGGCATGAGCTCCGGCGACAGTGGACTGCAGAGAGGTCAACGGTGGCGAGGCAAGGTGCATACGGCGGCAACGCGGAAGGACTCCGACGGGGTGGTTGGACCTCTGCTCGGCCTCAGATCCGTTCTCTTCTTCGTGCGTCTCCCTCTCTCTCAGCCAGGTTTGGCGACTCGCGGATGGACCGAATTACGGCGGCACAGGGACGGTGGTGCGACGGCAAGACGTGGGTCGACGGCAGGGCGCAGCGGCACGCTCTCTTCTCTCTTCCCTTGCGTGACAACCCTCAAGGAATGACTCGACAGTACGGCAAGATGGGACGGCAGCCTTGAGCAGGACGGCGGCGCGATGGCGGCGGTGAGACCAGCACGCCAGCACGAGTCTTCCTCTCCTTCTCCCTTATTCCGCGGCCCCTTCCCCTTACCCCCATTCTTCTTTCTTTTTCGTTCTTTCAGAGAAAAGGGAAACTGTGTGTGTATTGCCGCTGCTGGGTGTTTGGGGGAAAGGTGCGTTGTTGATGGGGAAACCGGGTAACCGGGTTAGGGTTTTAGGGTTTCATTTTGAAAATTAGGGTTAAGGGTATTTTTGTAATTTTACTCAAAAATAGGGATAATATAGTAATTGAAACCCAAATTAAATTCAACACTAATTATATATAGAAAATACTATTTGCTCATCAATTTCACAAATTATTTTCCATAAAATGCCCAAATTAAAATAATTAGAAATAATATAATTGAACCCTTTTATTTTTCCAAAGTAGCAGTATTAATATTTAAAATATTACTTATCTAGTCCAAATCATATAAAATCCTTATTATTTCATAACTACCAGCCTTATACCTTAAATATAGAAAATAATCCAATAATTATAAAATTGTATAATAATCATAACTTATCTCAAGTTCAATAAATCAAAACTTGCCTTAATTATCTTTAATAAAATAATCTCTGGAATTAAGGCTATAAATAACTATATGATTTGAGACTTGATCATAATAAGACTTTTCAAAAGTTCTGGGTCTTACAATCCACAGTCTAAGATTTTTCTAGCTGTTCTTTGAGGGCCAAAATATCCTCCACTCTCAGAAGAGTGGCAAGCCTCTAAATCGGACTGGAATTCTGATTGAGGCACACATCTTCTAATTACCTGGTCAGCACCATACCTCCATAAGTATGGGTCATCCCATATTTAATATTTAGACCCGCTTTTCAGCTTGTCTCTTTTATGCTTAGTAAAATTAGGAGGGAAAGTATGGCTAACTAGATAATTAGCTACATGTGCATACCAAGGAACTACTTCAGATACTGCGTGCAAGCTATCAAATGAAAAAGCATCATTGATAGGAGTGGAGTCATCCTTAATGTGCTCAAGGCGACTCAAGTGGTCTGCCACTAAATTCTGGTTACCACTCATATCCTTAATTTCTAAATCAAATTCTTGCAGCAACAGTATCCAACGTATTAACCTTGGTTTGGACTCTTTTTTAGCTAATAAATATTTTAGAGCTGCATGGTTTGAGTACACTACCACCTTAGTACCAAGTAAATAGGCTCAGAATTTATCCGGAGCAAAAATAATAGCTAGAAGCTCTTTTTCAGTGGTAGTGTAATTAGACTGAGCAGCGTCTAAGGTCTTAGACGCATAAGCAATTACAAAAGAATCCTTACCTTCGCGCCGAGCCAGCGCCGCTCCTACTGCATGGTTGGAGGCATCACACATAATCTCAAAAGGCTGGCTCCAGTCTGGTCCTCTCATAATCGGATCTTAAGTCAAGGCAATTTTCAGCTTATCAAATGCTTGCATGCAATCCTCACTGAACTCGAACTCAACATCTTTCTATAGCAGTCTAGATAAAAGCAATGCTACCTTACTGAAGTCCTTGATAAATCTCCTGTAGAAACCTGCATGGCCAAGGAACAAACGGACTTCCCTCACAGAGGAGGGGTAAGGCAAACTAGAAATGACATCTACCTTTGCTGGATCTACAGAAATACCAGTATTAGAGACAACATGTCCTAGAACAATCCCTTATTTTACCATAAAGTGATATTTTTCAAAATTTAAAACAAGGTTTGAACTAACACACCTGTCTCATACTCTAGCTAAACTATCCAAGCAAAGGCTAAATGAATCACCATATATGCTAAAATCATCCATAAAAACTTCCATAAAGCTCTCAATAAGATCTGAAAAGATACTCATCATGCATCTTTGTAAAGTAGCCAGTGCATTACATAAGCCAAAAGGCATCCTCTTATATGCATATGTTCAAAAAGAACATGTAAAAGTAGTCTTTTCCTGATCTTCAGGAGCTATATGAATTTGAAAATAGCCTATATATCCATCTAAAAAGCAGTAATGGGATTTACCTGACAGGCGATCAAGCATCTGATCAATAAATGGCAAGGGGTAATGATCCTTGCGAGTAGCTTGGTTGAGACGCCTGTAATCAATGCAAATTCTCCATGAATTCTGTACTCTAGTTGTCAGGAGCTCTCCATGCTCATTCTTCACTGTTGTGACTCCAGACTTCTTGAGCACCACTTGTACTGGACTGACCCATTCATTGTCCGAGATGGGGTAGATGATGTCTGCTTCAAGTAGCCTGGTCTCTTCTTTCTTGACAACTTCTAAGATGGTGGGATTCAATCTTCTTTGGGGTTGATGGACAGGTCTTGCTCCCTCTTCTAAGAATATCCTATGCTCACAAACTTGAGGGCTGATGCCTACTATATCCGCCAAGTGTGTCTTCTCAGCACATTGAGCAGCTGCTCCTCTTGTTGGAAAGTGAGTTCCCTTGTAATGTTAACTGGGAGCTTCTGATTATCCTCAATGTAAGCATACTTGAGGTGGGTGGAAGGGGTTTTAATTCCAATATCTGCTCATAGCTGGGCTCTGGGTCATCTGGAGCTAGTGATAATGGCAAAGTGTCCTCATTATGTTCAGAGGGTGTCCCCACACTTGGACCTTGCTCCATGTGCTTCTCTTCTACTTCTTCTTGGTGAACTTCAGCTACAGTTTCATCAATAATGTCACACTGAAAGATAGAATGATCTTTCGAAGGGTGCTTCATAGCTTCTTTTAAACTAAAACTCACTGCTCTGCCATCTATCTCAAAGGAGTAAGTTACTGAGAAGGCATCCAGCTTGAACTTCGAAGTCTTCAGGAATGGCCTTCCAAGCAGGATTGATGATGGTCTTCCTGAGTCATTAGGGGGCATTTCCAATATAAAAGTCAATGGGAAATGTGAGCCCCTTAATGCTCACCAACACGTCTTCTGCGATTCCAACCACAGTAATAATGCTTTTATCTGCTAAAACAAAACAAGCTGCCGACCTTTTTAAGGGAGGGAGCCTCAAAGCATCATATATAGACAAAGGCATAATACTCACGCACGCTCCTAAATCACACACGCAGTCGGAAAATATTACACCCCCAATGGTACAGTTAACCATGCATGGACCTGGGTCACTACATTTTTCAGGTATACCTCCCATTAAAGCAGATATAGAACTACCTAAAGGAATAGTTTCTAATTCATTAATTTTATCTTTATGTATGCATAAATATTTCAGAAACTTTGCATATTTAGTTACTTGTTGAATAACATAAAAAATGGGAATAGTTACCTCAACCTTTTTGAAAATTTCTACCATTTTGGAATCAAGTTCCATCTGCCTCCTGGACTTCCGTGCAAGGTGTGGAAATGGAATAAGAATGGTGCCACTTGCAGCTTCTGCATCCTTAGGTGCTCCATGCCTTGGCTGTGCTATGATAAACCCCATATTTAGGGTTTATCTTGTGTTGAATTTAGAGGGTTTTGTCAACCTTTCTCCCATTTATCCAATGAAATAGCATGGTTTTGTAAATTCTCCTTTAATTGTGCTTAAGAGTGAAAACATGCTTTTTAGGTCCTTAATTGTCTAATCTTGATTTATCTTTGATTCCATTAGATGCCTTGATATATTTGTTAAGTGATTTCAGATTTAGGAGGCAAAGATTGGATCAATGGAATGAAGAAAAAGCATGTAAAAATGGAGAACTCATGAAGAAATGAAGGAATCGCAAAAGCTGTCAAGCCGACCTCTTCGCACTTAAATGACCATAACTTGAGCTACAGAGGTCCAAATGATGCGGTTCCAGTTGTGTTGGAAAGATAACATCCGGGGCTTCGAAATGATATAAGATTTGTCATAGTTGCATTTGCGCATAGGGGCGTGCACGCGCACGGTGCGCGGACACACCGATGGTGGCACATGCTTCACTTAATGCAACCCGTGGCTAGCGATTTTAGAAGCCTTGTGGGCCCAATCCAACTCATTTCTGATGCTATTTAAGCCAAGGATTGAAGGGAAATCAACATACTTTACATACTTTCACACATTAGTTTAGTTTAGACTAGTTTTAGAGAGAGAAGCTCTCACTTCTCTCTAGGATTAGGATTAGGATTAGGTTTAGTTCTTAGATCTAGGTTTTAATTCATGCTTTCTTCTACTTTTGCTTCTCAATTCTTGTTGTTACATTCATCTTCTTCTATTCTTTTGTTGTAATTTCCTTTATGTTGTTTCTATGATTTATTGTAGATCTACTCTTATTCCTTCTATTTTCTTCCAATTCAATTTGAGGTAATTCATAATAATTGTGCTTCTTTTAGTTGTTGTTGTTAATTCTTTGCAATTAGTTGTTGTTAAATTTTACTCTTGTTATTGATTTACTATGCTTTATTCTTTTGCCTTCCAAGTGTTTAATAAAATGCTTGGTTGGATTTTAGTGTAGATTTTATTCCTCTTGGCTTTGGTAGAGTAATTAGTGACGCTTGAGTTATCTAATTCCTTTGTAGATTGATAATTAGAAGTTGCTAATTAATTTGGATACCACTAAAGCTAGTCTTTCCCTTGGGAGTTGGCTAGGACTTGTGGAATCAAATTAATTCATCCACTTGACTTTCCTCCATTGTTAGAGGTTAACTAAGTAGTAGCAATGGACAATTGTGGTCACAATTGAGGAGAATAACTAGGATAGGACTTCTAATTCTCATTCCTTGTCAAGAGCTTTTCTAGTTGTTAGTTTATTTTCATTGTCATTTACATTTCATGTTTCTTATCCCAAAAAACCCCAAAATACAACCCATAACCAATAACAAGACACTTTATTGCAATTCCTAGGGAGAACGACCCGAGGTTTAAATACTTCGGTTTATAGATTTTAGGGGTTTGTACTTGTGACAAACAAATTTTTGTATGAAAGGATTATTGTTGGTTTAGAAACTATACTTGCAACGAGATTTCATTTGTGAATTCTAAACCACACAAGAATCCAATCATCATGCTACTTCATCTTCAACTATGTCTTGTACTTCCTCTTCCTCTTCAGCATCTTCCACTTCAACTATGTCTTCAACTGGGGCGTGTTCTTGTGGGCTTGGCTCGTCCTGATTCCTCTCTTGCAGTGTGGTTCCGAACCTCAAAGTTTTGGCATTGATGCCACCCTTGGGGTTGGATAAGGGTTGAGAAGGAATATTGGAGCTTGAAGGCTGATTATTGGAACTATTCATTGATCCAATCTGTGAGGTAAGAGCTTGTACAACAGAGGTTAGACCGTTCAAGGTGGAGCTAAGTGTATTCTCCATGGTCTTTTGTCTTTGCTCAATAGACTGAAGCATTTCATCATGAGAAGAAAAAGAAGGGTAAGTGATCTGAGGGGCCTGCTGTTGGTTATTTTGAGGTGCTTGGGACTGCCTTTGGTGAGGTGCTCTGTAAGACTGGTTTTGGTTCTGCTGTCTGTTGTTGTTATTCCACCTCTGATTTTCATTATTGTCTCTGCCTCCTCTGTTGTAGTTGTCCCTCCAACCTTGGTTGGAATTATCCCTCCATCTCTAGTTGGAATGGTCTCTCCATCCCTGGTTGGAGTTGTCTTGCCAACCTTGGTTGTAGTTGTCTTGCCAACCTTGGCTGTAGTTTCCACCTTGGTTGTAATTGCCGCCTTGTTGATTGTACCCTTGATTTGGGCGGTCATAGAAATTATGAGTGGCTACTACAGTGTTGTCCTCGTGTTGGAGCTGTGGACACTCATTAGTGTAATGACTATAATCAGCACATATTCCGCATACTCTCTGAGGAACTAACTGTTGACCTTGTTGCGGTGGGGGAGGATGAGGTTGTTGTTGATTTAGGTGTATTTACTTCAGTAGGTTGGTCATCTCACATATATTCTGTGTAAGAGCAGAAGTCTCAATGCTAGAGAAAACCTCTGCAATAGCCTTTGAGTGGCTGCTCCTGTGCCTGTGATTCTGAGTGGACTCATCTAGGTCGCTGATCAGTTGCCACGCTTGATATGCGGTCTTGTACTTTTTTAGAAAACCATTACTTGCACCATCTAATGTAGTATTATCCCGAGGCTTCATGCCTTGAGTGAAGTAGCTGATCAACACTAACTTGTCAATCATGTGATGGGGACATGCGTCCAGAAGATTTTTGAAGCGCTCTCAGTACTCATAAAGAGACTCTGATTCATCTTGAATAATGCAAGAGATCTCTTTTCTCAGTCTATCTGTAACTTCAGCTGGAAAGTATTTTTCCAGGAATTCTCTCCTGAGCGTATCCCAGTTAGTGACGGTCACTTCAGGTTGAGTGTAGTACCACTCCCTTGCCTTTTCCTCAAGAGAAAACGGGAAGGCGGTCAGCAAAATAGAAGTTTCATCTGCACCATGACGCCTAACAGTAGAACAGGCTGTCTGAAAATCCCTTAGGTGCTTGATAGGCTCCTGAGCAGGTAAGCCATGAAACTTAGGCATCAAGTTGATTAGTGCAGTCTTCAGTTCAAAATCTGCAGCCAGATTTGGATGACGCACTTGATATGGTTGCAGACTAAAGTCTAGAGCTCCTGCCTCCTGGAGAGTGATCCTCCTGGGTGCCGCCATGTTACCTGCGCCTAAATCAACCGAATTAGTAGTAGAGGAGCTTGTTTCTTCCTTAGATGGCGGTTCAAATTCGCCCTCAGATAAGACTGGTGAGTCGATAACAATCACTTCACCACCCTCAGAGGCTAACCTACGCCGAGCTCGCCTAATACGGGAAATAGTTCTTTCAATTTCAGGATCAAATGCGGCTAAGCTCGGATTAGGCAGTGAACGCGTCATTCAATGAAGAAACATACAGCTCATGGTAATAAAATAAAATAAAATATGCGAAAATTAAAAATATGTACACTAATTAATAATTTAGCACACAATTGCAACTCTCCGGCAACGGCGCCAAAAATTGATGGGTGGCGGAAGTCAGCCAATTAAGAATTCAATATAGAAATAGCGTTGTGAGTACAGTTCTTAACCAGCTAAAATCCGCTCATCAATTTAGAAAGGTTGTCACATAATTAGAATAAAAATACTGGGAGTATGAATCCCAGGTCGTCTCCCAACGAGTTGACAAAAAGGGTGCTATCTTATTAATCAGGAATTTTCCGAGAGATTTGAGAGTTGAATGACAGAAAATAAATAATTATAAATTAAAAGGGAATTATATATTCTAATTAAAAAGCCTTGACTGGGGGAATGATTTATTGGAAGTTCTATCCTTGTTGGAATTCTCTCAAGTGTAGTATAAAGAGGTTGTTATTTTCACTTAGTTAACCCTTACTAAATAAAGGAAAGTCAAGTGATTGAGCTAACTCTTATTCGCAAATCCTAGTCCTCTCCCTTGGGAAGGTCTAGCGTTAGTAAATAGAGAATTAGCCAACAACTTCCAATTTAACTAATCACTTGAGCATTCCAACTCAAGTATCTCCTTTTAATCAACCCCCATGTCAAGTTGGGAGTCTACTTCATCAACATGGATACCATCTTCGTTGTTGGGAGTAGGGAATAGAGAAGAGACATGATAATCAAATTAATTGGAAGCAATTAAACAAATAATAAAATTTAAATGGAAAAGTACTGCTTGCATTAATAAATTCTAAAAACAATCCAATTGTAACTCTAAACAAGAATTAAGAATATAGAAAAATAAGGGAATAAGAAAACAAACTAGAATAGCAACTTCAACGGAGGTGATGACTCTTCAATATCCAAAAGCAAAAGCATAAAACTAATAAACTAGGAATGTAAAGAAAACCTAGAGGAAGAGTAATTTCTCTCTAGATTCAAATCTAAAACTAAAACTATGCTAATGAGAATGTATGTTGAGTCTCTGCTCGTTCCCTGGCTCTAGTCTGTGTTTTTGGGGCGGAAACTGGGTCAAAACTCGGCCCGAAATTGCCCCCAACATTTTCTGTTATTTCTGCAGATCCTGCATGTCACGTGAAAGAACTGAAGATTGATGGTTTAGAAGTTATAGTAAACTCTCATTGCAAGCATAGTTACTAAACCAAGCAATCGACCTTTCTTACAAACGTTTTGGTTGTCACAAGTAACAAACCCCTTTAAAATTGATAACCGAGTATTTAAACCTCGGGTCATCTTCTCAGGGAATTGCAGGGAGGTGTTCTTATTATTGGTTATGAGTCTTGTAAATTGGGGGTTTTGAAAGTAAGAAAGAAGTATGTTGAATGATAGGAAAAATAAAATAGTAATAATAAAATAAACTCTTGGCAAGGTATTAGAACTGGAAGTTCTATCCTTATCAATTGTGATAAGAATTGGATTTTAATCCCACTTTGTTAACCTCTAACTATGAAGGTAAATCAAGTGGATTAATTAGCTTAATCCTCAAGTCCTAGTCAATTCCTATGGAAAGACTAGAGTTATTGGAGCAACTCCGAATTTCAACCACTGCTTTATTTGACAGCTCAAGCGTTACCAATTACTTAACCAAAGCCAAAAAGAAGAAAATATCTAAATTAAATTAAAAGCATCAATATAACTAAAGCAAAACAATCTTAAATCTGAAATACCTCAAATAATATTAATTAAGAAAATCATAACATGAATGTAGCATAAGCCAAATTAAAAAGATAAATAACAATTAAAGTAATAGAATAAAAGTAGAAAATAAATTAAAGGAACATTGAACCTGAGAAGAAGTTGAAATTCTAAATCCTAATATAAATCCTAATCCTAATCCTAAGAGAGAGGAGAGAACCTCTCTCTCTAAAAACTACATCTAAAACCTAAAATTGTGAATTATGAGCTTATTATTATGAATGAATGGATTTTCCCACTTTATAGCCTCTAATCTGTGTTTTCTGGGCCAAAAATTGGGTCGAAAACAGCCCAGAAATCGCTGGAGAAGAAATCTGCCATGCTGATTTTTGGAATTGCGACGCGTCCGCGTGGAGCACGTATTTGCGTCGCCTATCGTCAGGGAAACTATGGCATATTATATATGAAATCGAAGCTCCGGACGTTAACTTTCCAACGCAACTGGAACCGCGTCATTTGGACTTCTATAGCTAAAGTTATAGCCGTTTGAGTGTAAAGAGGTCAGGTGGACAGCTTAGCAATTTCTCCAACTTCTTGTATTCCTTCCACTTTTGCATGCTTCCTTTCCATCCTCTGAGCCATTCCTGCCCTGTAATCTCTAAAATCACTTAACACACATATCAAGGTATCTAATGGTAATAAGAGAGGATTTAAACATAGGGAACTTAAGGCCAAAGAAGCATGTTTTCAATCAAAGCATATAATTAGGAAAGCAAATGTAAAACCATGCGAATAGTATGAATAAGTGGGTAAAGAGTTGATAAAAACCACTCAATTGAGCACATGATAAACCATGAAATAGTGGTTTATCAACCTCCCCACACTTAAACATTAGCATGTCCTCATGCTAAGCTCAAGAGAAACTATAAAGGGGTGAAGAGGAATGGTAAAATGTATGAAATGCAATCCTATCTATATGAATGCAACTAAATGCAAAATGTTTCTACCTACTTGGTTAAAAGTAAATAAATTCTCCAAGAATAAATATGAACTGGACTCACTAATTCAAATCATAAAAATGAAGTACAAATAGACTTGCAGAAGAAAATAGCTCATGAAAGCCGGGAACAAAGAATCGAGCATCGAACCCTCACCGGAAGTGTATGCACTCTAACCACTCAAGTGTTTTAGGTTCGATTCTCTCAATTCTCTACTAACCTTGCTTTCTAAGGCTTGCTCTTCATCTAACAATCAACATAAATTTAATGCACATATACACATATCAAGAGGTCTTTTAAGGGTTGTAATGGGGTTAGGGTCATGGTAGGATTGTATTTGGCCAAGTGGACTAAAATCTGAATCCTTAATTAACTTAAACCTTCCACCTAACTTTAGACAATCCATGTAATCATAATACCACATCTAACTATCCATTAACCATGTTTTCCACATATTCATGCATTCTAATTTCAAGTACAGTACATATACATTGCTTTCACCACTTACTTTGGGGCATTTTGTCCCCTTTTTGCTTAATTGCTCTTTTTTCTTTTCTTTTTCTCACTTCTCCTTTTTTTTATTTTATATATATTTTTTCTTTTTTTTATTTTTCTCAATGCATATGATTAAATTATTGAATGCATGAATATGTCCTAAACATTTCATTCACATTTTCATTTCCCTATACTTAAATCATAAGCACTCTCACTAGTCTAAGTTAACCAAGGATTCAAATTAAGGACATTATTGTTTTTCGCTTAGAGTTAATGATGTGCTAAAGTAAAGAACAAAGGGTTATAATAGGCTCAAATTGGTTTGCAAAGGATAATGAAAGGTTAAGGCCATATGGGTATGTAAGTTCAGTGAAACAAAGGTCTCAATCATGTAAGTGTATGCATACATCAAACCATGGAAATATAGAATTAAGCAAGACAAAGATCACAATTTTAGAGAGAAAAACACACACCAAAAATAAAATATTGTTGGTAAAATGCAACCAATTCAAATAGGCTAAAAAAGTCTCACAGGTTTTGTGTATTCGAGCTCTAAACCATGTTCCAGTATAATATTTCTTCAAACAAGTGTAACATTAAATTTTATTCAAATTAGTGAAATGCTCTAAAAGTTTTTTGAAAAAGAAAATATTACTTCAACCAAGTGGTAAAATATGCACAAAATCAAATAATCATGCAATTAATCATGCAAATGCAACAACTAACTACAAAGAAAATTTAAACATTGGTGTTGAGACAAGAAAGTACTAACCCATGGAGATCGGTATCGACCTCCCCACACTTAAAAATTACACCGTCCTCGGTGCATGCTGAGATGTGCGAGTGGACGGGTTGCTTCAACTGACGCTTTTCTCATCAAGGAATGTGCGTAGGAACTTGTGTGTCTTTCCCATGCAAATGTCTTCTGGTTCTCTTCCTGGTGGCCATCTTGAAAGAAAAAGGGAAGGAAAGTAACCCAAAGCAAAGATAGAAAACAAATAAAACATGGGTTGGTTAATGCCAAAAATGAGGGTCTCAATTACATGGTAGCTACAACATGCAAGTGAGAAAACAATAGAAGCACATGGCATACTAGTGGTGCAAAATTTTGCAACAAAGAGGGAGAGTGTGGGTAAGGAGAGGTAATGTAAATTCATGTCAATGCAAAAGTAATACAGGTATAAAAGATTGGCATTGATTTAAATAATATTACTGATGAGTGGATAATTTATACGCTTTTTGGCATTGTTTTTAGTATGTTTTTAGTAGAATCTGGTTACTTTTAGGGATGTTTTCATTAGTTTTTATGTTAAATTTACATTTCTGGACTTTACTATGAGTTTGTGTGCTTTTCTGTGATTTCAGGTATTTTCTGGCTGAAATTGAGGGACTTGAGCAAAAATCAGATTCAGAGGTAGAAGAAGGACTGCTGATGCTGTTGGATTCTGACCTCCCTGCACTCAAAGTGGATTTTCTGGAGCTACAGAACTCAAAATGGTGCGCTTCCAATTGCGTTGGAAAGTAGACATCCAGGGCTTTCCAGAAATTTATAATAGTTCATACTTTGGTCGAGTTTAGACGACGTAAAAGGGCATTAAACGCCAGTTCTACGCTGCTGTCTGGAGTTAAACGCCAGAAACAAGTCACAAACCAGAGTTGAACGCCAGAAATACGTTACAACCTGGCGTTCAACTCCAGAAAGAGCCTCTGCACGTGTAACATTCAAGCTCAGCCCAAGCACACACCAAGTGGGCCCCGGAAGTGGATTTATGCATCAATTACTTACTTCTGTAAACCCTAGTAGCTAATTTATTATAAATAGGACTTTTTACTATTGTATTAGACATCCTGGATTGTATTTTTGATCCATTGATCACGTTTGGGGGCTGGCCATTTGGCCATGCCTGGACCTTTCACTTATGTATTTTTAACGGTAGAGTTTCTACACTCCATAGATTAAGGTGTGGAGCTCTGCTGTTCCTCAAAGATTAATGCAAAGTACTACTGTTTTTCTATTCAATTCAACTTATTCCGCTTCTAAAATATTCATTCGCACTACAACCTGAATGTGATGAACGTGACAATCGTCATCATTCCCTATGAACGCGTGCTTGACAACCACTTCCGTTCTACCTTAGATTGAATGAGTATCTCTTAGATCTCTTAATCAGAATCTTCGTGGTGTAAGCTAGATTGATGGCGGCATTCATGAGAATCTAAAAAGTCTAAACCTTGTCTGTGGTATTCCGAGTAGGATTCTGGGATTGAATGACTGTGACGAGCTTCAAATTTGCGATTGCTGGGCATAGTGACAGACGCAAAAGGAGGGTGAATCCTATTCCAGCATGATCGGGAACCTCAGATGATTAGCTGTGCTGTGACAGAGCATTTGGACCATTTTCACAAGAGGAAGGGATGTAACCATTGACAACGGTGATGCCCTTGCATAAAGCCAGCCATGGAAAGGAGTAAGACTGATTGGATGAAGACAGCAGGAAAGCAGAGGTTCAGAGGAACGAAAGCATCTCTATACGCTTATCTGAAATTCTCACCAATGACTTACATAAGTGTTTCTATCCTTAGTTTATTATTTATTTTCGAAAACTCCATAACTATTTTATATCTTCCTGACTGAGATTCACAAGGTGACCATAGCTTGCTTCATGCCAACAATCTCCGTGGGATCGACCCTTACTCACGTAAGGTTTATTACTTGGACGACCCAGTGCACTTGCTGGTTAGTTGTATCGAAGTCGTGACAAATAATGAATTGAAATTAGAGCACCAAGTTTTTGGAGCCATTACCAGAGATCACAATTTCGTGCACCAAGTTTTTGGCGCCGTTGCCGGGGATTGTTCGAGTTTGGACAACTGACGGTTCATCTTGTTGCTCAGATTGGGTAACTTTCTTTTTGTTTTCTTTTCAAAAAGTTTTCAAAAATTTTTTCAAAAATCTTTCAAAAATTTTCTCCTTTGTTTTCGAAAAAAAAATTTTAAAATAAAAATGTTTCAAAAATATATTTTTTCAGAATTTTTAAGAATGAATTCTAGTGTTTCATGAAGCATGTTGAAGCCTGACTGGCTGTAGGGTATGTCAGGCGTGTCATGTTTGAGTTACATACTAAAGCTTGGCTGGCTATTAAGCCATGCCTGACCCTTTGATTGGAGCTTTAGAATAAAGAGCATAAGATTCCTGGAATTCATATTAAAAATTTTGGAATCCTTATTTTTCTTTTTCAAAATGATTTTCGAAAAAAAAAATTTAAAAGAAAATGCAAAAAATTTCATAAAATCATAAAAATAAAAAATATTTCATGTTTCTTGTTTGAGTCTAGAGTCAGATTTTAAGTTTGGTGTCAATTGCATATTCATCTTGCATTTTTCGAAAAATTTATGCATTCATGGTATTCTTCATGATCTTCAAGTTGTTCTTGGTAAGTCTTCTTGTTTGATCTTGATGTTTTCTTGTTTTGCATCTTTTCTTGTTTTTCATGTGCATTTCTGCATCCATAGAGTCTAAACATGAAAGATTTCTAAGTTTGGTGTCTTGCATGTTTTCTTTGCATATAAAAATTTTCAAAAATAAGTTCTTGATGTTCATCTTGACATTCAAAGTGTTCTTGGTGTTCATCTTGATATTCATAGCATTCTTGCATGCATTCATTGTTTTGATCCATAATTTCCATGCATTGAGCATTTTTAGTGTTTTTCTCTCTCATCAATAAAAATTCAAAAATTAAAAAAATATCTTTCCCTTTTTATCTCTTAAAATTTCGAAAATTAGATTTGACTTTTTCAAAAATTTTTAAAATACTAGTTGTTTTTATAAGTCAAATCAAATTTTCAATTTAAAAATCTTATCTTTTTCAAAATCTTTTTCAAAAATCAAATCTTTTTCATTTTTCTTAGTTATTTTCAAAAATTTTAAATATTTTTCAAAAAAATCTTTTTCTTATTTTTATATCAAATTTTCGAAAATAACAATAACAATTAATGTTTTGATTCAAAAATTTTAAGTTTGTTACTTGCTTGTTAAGAAAGATTCAAACTTTAAGTTCTAGAATCATATCTTGTGAATCAAGTCATTAATTGTGATTTTAAAAATCAAATCTTTTTCAAAACTAATTTCAATCATATCTTTTCAAAAAATATCTTCTTATCTTATCTTTTTCAAAAATTTGATTTCAAAATATCTTTTCTAACTTCCTAACTTCTTATCTTTTCAAAATTTGTTTCAACTAACTAACTAATTTTTTTTGTTTGTTTCTTATCTCTTTCAAAATTACCTAACTAACTCCCTCTCTCTCTAATTTTCGAAAATATCTTCCCCCTTTTTCAAAATTTCTTTTTAATTAACTAATTATTTTAATTTTTGATTTTAATTTTCGAAAATTACTAACCTTTTTCAAAAACCATTTTCGAAAATCACTAACTCTTTTTCAAAAATTATTTTCGAAAATTCTCCCTCTCTCTCATCTCCTTCTATTTATTTATTCATCTACTAACACTTCATCTCACCCAAATTCGAACCCCATCTTCCATCTGTGTTTGAATTTTTTTCTTCTTCTTTTCTTCTACTCACACAGGGACCTCTATACTGTGATAAAAAGGATCCCTATTATTATTATTTTTCTGTCCCTCTTTTTCATATGAGCAGGAGCAAGGACAAGAATATTCTTGTTGAAGCAGATCCAGAACCTGAAAGGACTCTGAAAAGGAAACTAAGAGAAGCTAAAATACAACAGTCCAGAGACAACCTTTCAGAAATTTTCGAATAGGAAGATGAGATGGCAGCCAAAAATAATAATAATGCAAGGAGGATGCTTGGTGACTTTACTGCACCTAATTCCAATTTACATGGAAACTACCATGGCCGAACCTGTAAGGGAAGGAGAGGACGTGAATCCCAAGGAGGAAGACCTCCTGGGACGTCCAGTGATCAATAAGGAGCTTCCCTCTGAGGAACCAAAGGAATCTGAGGCTCACCTAGAGACCATAGAGATTCCATTAAACCTCCTTATGCCATTCATGAGCTCTGATGAGTATTCCTCTTCTGAAGAGAATGAAGATGTAACTGAAGAGTAAACTGCCAAGTTCCTTGGTGCAATCATGAAACTGAATGCCAAATTATTTAGTATTGAAACTTGGGAAGATGAACCTCCCTTGTTCACCAATGAACTAAGTGATCTGGATCAACTGACATTGCCTCAGAAGAAACAGGATCCTGGAAAGTTCTTAATACCTTGTACCATAGGCACCATGATATTTAAGGCTCTGTGTGACCTTGGTTCAGGGATAAACCTCATGCATCTCTCTGTAATAGAGAAACTGGGAATCTATGGGGTACAAGCCACTAAAATCTCATTAGAGATGGCAGACAATTCAAGAAAACAGGCTTATGGACAAGTAGAGGATGTGTTAGTAAAGGTTGAAGGCCTTTACATCCCTGCTGATTTCATAGTCCTAGATACTGGGAAGGATGAGGATGAATCCATCATCCTAGGAAGACCTTTCCTAGCCACAGCAAGAGCTGTGATTGATGTGGACAGAGGAGAACTGATCCTTCAAATAAATGAGGGTAACCTTGTGTTTAAAACTCAAGGATCTCTCTCTGCATCCATGGAGAGGAAGCATAAAAAGCTTCTCTCAAAGCAGAGTCAAACAAAGCCCCCACAGTCAAACTATAAGTTTGGTGTTGGGAGGCCACAACCAAACTCTAAGTTTGGTGTCAAACCCCCATATCCAAACTCTAAGTTTGGTGTTGGGAGGTCTCAACAAAGCTCTGCACATCTGTGAGGCTCCATGAGAGCCCACTATCAAGCTATTGACATTAAAGAAGCACTTGTTGGGAGGCAACCCAATGTTTATTTATCTAATTTTCATTGTTTTTCATGTTTTATTAGGTTCATGATCATGTGGAATCACAAAATAAATATAAAATTTGAAAACGGAATAAAAAATAGCAGAAGAAAAATCACACCCTGGAGGAAGACTTTACTGGCGTTTAAACGCCAGTAAGAAGCATGTTTTGGGCGTTCAACGCCAGAACAGAGCATGGTTCTGGCGCTGAACGCCAGAAATGGGCAGCATCTGGGCGTTTGAACGCCAGAAATGCACCCTAAAGAAGAGCTGGCGCTGAACGCCCAGAACAAGCACCAATCTAGCGCTGAACGCCCAGAGTTGTGTGCAAGGGCATTTTGCATGTCCGATTTGGTGCAAGGTTGTAAATCCTTGAACACCTCAGGATCTGTGGACCCCACAGGATCACCTCAGGATCTGTGGACCCCACACCACTTACCTTCAAAATTCAAAATCAATTTCTCACCCAAACCTACCCTAAATGGCCGAACTTACCCCCTCCCTTCCCTATATATATCCCTCCATTCTTCCTCATTTTCTCACAACACAACTCTCCTTTCTCTTCTTGGCCGAAACACACCTCCCCCCTCCTCTCCATATTTTCTTCTTCTTCTTCATCTATTCTTTCTTCTCTTGCTCGAGGGTGAGCAAAATTCTAAGTTTGGTGTGGTAAAAGCATAAGCTTTTTGTTTTTCCATTACCGTTGATGGCACCTAAGACTGGAGAATCCTCTAGAAAAGGGAAAGGGAAGACAAAAGCTTCCACCTCCAAGTCATGGGAGATGGAAAGGTTCATCTCCAAAGCTCATCAAGACGACTTCTATGATGTTGTGGCCAAGAAGAAGGTGATCCCCGAGGTCCCTTTCAAACTCAAGAAAAATGAGTATCCAGAGATCCGATATGAAATCCAAAGAAGAGGTTGGGAAGTTCTAACAAACCCCATCCAACAAGTCGGCATCCTAATGGTTCAAGAGTTCTATGCCAATGCATGGATCACTAGGAACCATGATCAAAGTAAGAACCCGAGTCCAAAGAATTATGTTACAATGGTTCGGGGGAAATACTTAGATTTTAGTCCGGAAAATGTGAGGTTGGCGTTTAACTTGCCAAACATGGAAGAGAACGCACGCCCCTACACAAGGAGAGTCAACTTTGATCAAAGGTTGGACCAAGTCCTCATGGACATATGTGTAGAAGGAGCTCAATGGAAGATTGACTACAAAGGCAAGCCAGTTCAACTAAGAAGACTGGACCTCAAG
>NC_029787.2:50479628-50491847 GCF_000816755.2 Arachis ipaensis | reverse complement strand
GATTGGAGCTATGTTTCATTGATAGTTTAGAATTTATAGTATATTCTCTTCTTTTTATCCTATTTGATTTTTAGTTACTTGGGGACAAGCAACAATTTAAGTTTGGTGTTGTGATGAGCGGATAATTTATACGCTTTTTGGCATTGTTTTTAGTATGTTTTTAGTAGAATCTGGTTACTTTTAGGGATGTTTTCATTAGTTTTTATGTTAAATTCACATTTCTGGACTTTACTATGAGTTTGTGTGCTTTTCTGTGATTTCAGGTATTTTCTGGCTGAAATTGAGGGACTTGAGCAAAAATCAGATTCAGAGGTAGAAGAAGGACTGCTGATGTTGTTGGATTCTGACCTCCCTGATCTCAAAGTGGATTTTCTAGAGCTACAGAACTCAAAATGGCGCGCTTCCAATTGCGTTGGAAAGTAGACATCCAGGGCTTTCCAGAAATGTATAATAGTCCATACTTTGGTCGAGTTTAGATGACGTAAAAGGGTGTTGAACTCCAGTTCTACGCTGCTGTCTGGAGTTAAACGCCAGAAACAAGTCACAAACCAGAGTTGAACGCCAGAAATACGTTACAACCTGGCGTTCAACTCCAGAAAGAGCCTCTGCACGTATAACATTCAAGTCAGCCCAAGCACACACCAAGTGGGCCCCGGAAGTGGATTTATGCATCAATTACTTACTTCTGTAAATCCTAGTAGCTAGTTTATTATAAATAGGACTTTTTACTATTGTATTAGACATCCTGGATTGTATTTTTGATCCATTGATCACGTTTGGAGGCTGGCCATTTGACCATGCCTGGACCTTTCACTTATGTATTTTTAACGGTAGAGTTTCCACACTCCATAGATTAAGGTGTGGAGCTCTGCTGATCCTCAAAGATTAATGAAAAGTACTACTGTTTTTCTATTCAATTCAACTTATTCCGCTTCTAAAATATTCATTCGCACTGCAACCTAAATGTGATGAACGTGACAATCATCATCATTCCCTATGAACGCGTGCCTGACAACCACTTCCGTTCTACCTTAGATTGAATGAGTATCTCTTAGATCTCTTAATCAGAATCTTCGTGGTGTAAGCTAGATTGATGGCGGCATTCATGAGAATCCGGAAAGTCTAAACCTTGTCTGTGGTATTCCGAGTAGGATTCTGGGATTGAATGACTGTGATGAGCTTCAAACTCGCGATTGCTGGGTGTAGTGACAGACGCAAAAGGAGGGTGAATCCTATTCCAGCATGATCGGGAACCTCAGATGATTAGCCGTGCTATGACAGAACATTTGGACCATTTTCACAAGAGGAGGGGATGTAACCATTGACAACGGTGATGCCCTTGCATAAAGCCAGCCATGGAAAGGAGTAAGACTGATTGGATGAAGACAGCAGGAAAGCAGAGGTTCAGAGGAACGAAAGCATCTCTATACGCTTATCTGAAATTCTCACCAATGACTTACATAAGTGTTTCTATCCTTAGTTTATTATTTATTTTCGAAAACTCCATAACTATTTTATATCTGCCTGACTGAGATTCACAAGGTGACCATAGCTTGCTTCATACCAACAATCTCCGTGGGATCGACCCTTACTCACGTAAGGTTTATTACTTGGACGACCCAGTGCACTTGCTGGTTAATTGTATCGAAGTTGTGACAAATTATGAATTGAAATTAGAGCACCAAGTTTTTGGAGCCATTACCAGAGATCACAATTTCGTGCGCCAATTACCTAACCAGAATAACACAAGTTACTAAGCACCCAAAATAATTCAAGAGAAGATGCGACAGTTAAATAAGAAAATTTTAACACCAAAGGAAAAATAATGAATTTAGAAAAGAAAATAAAAATATGCACAAAATTAAGATGCAATGAATGAAATATGCAAATAAATTAAGTAAAATAAAATGAGAGATAAGAAGAATGAGGAGGAAAAGAAGGGAAGAAGAAGTAAGTGAGAAAGGAGGGAGGAGAAATTAGGATTGGGAAAGAAAAGATAAGATTTTGGCGCTGATTTGGATAAGCTGTTCGGTGCAAGCGACGCGGACGCGTGGGGGACGCGTTCGTGCGACTTGCGCTTAAATGAACTGACGCGGTTGCGTCGGTCACGCGGACGCGTGACTCATTTTGTGATACTGGCGCGAGGGCAGCCTCGCGCTCACACAACTCTCTGTTCAAAACTTTGTATTGCCAAAATCCAAGGTGACGCGGTCACGTGGTCGACACGAATGTGTGAGTGGCCATTATTGGGATATGACGCGGACGCGTGAGCCATGCGTCCGCGTGGTAAGGTTTGTGTGTTCAGCACCATTCAAACACCACTCTAGCACAACTTTCGGTCGTGCACCCTTTCTGACGTCGATTTCCAGGTCACGCGGCCGCGTAAGTGACGCGGACGCGTGGGGGGCATGTTTCCCATGTGACGCGGACGCATCGGTGACGCAGTCGCGTGGGGTGATTTGTGCCAAAGGCACACCTCCAGCCATGCTCTCGCGTGACTCTCTGTTCAATTATTTTCTTCAAAATGCACTGGTGATGCGGACGCGTCAGCGACGCTGCCGCGTCGCGTGCGTGTGTTTTTTTTAATGCAAAATGTAGAATGCAGTATGATATGGATGTTATGAGTAATTCCAGGTTCAATGAAATAAAATAAAATAATACTCAAAAGCAAACAAAACGAAATAAAATTAAAATTGAAAAAGGGACGATCATACCATGGTGGGTTGTCTCCCACCTAGCACTTTTAGTTAAAGTCCTTAAGTTGAACATTTGATGAGCTTCCTGTTATGGCGGCTTGTGCTTGAATTCATCCAGGAATCTCCACCAATGTTTGTAATTCCAATGGCCTCCAGGATCCCAAACTAGGCGCAGAAAGCCTTCAAGTAGGTTAAAGCAAGTGACAAGGCCCCAAGAGTGTTGATTTCTAGACTAAATTCCGGGGTCCCAGACCTTGCCTTTGCACCCATCTTCTTGTTGATCATCATTTTTCCACTTGGGTGGTGAACAGTCAGAATTCTCACTGAGACATCCAAACAGCTTCCTAAACCCATTCAGTTGAGCTTTATACCAACCTTTGCGTTTAAACTTAAAGCTTCCAACCATAATGAACCTTGCAGGACAATTCTTACCACTGGCCATCTTCCTCTTACTCTTAATGCCACAAAGAACTCTAAGTTGACCATCCGTCTCCAGTAGCCCATATTCAAGTGGGATTAGAAAGCTAAGGGATATGCATTTTACCCACTTGAATGTTGTGAAGGATGATGGCAACTTAGGGGGAGGGGTCTCCAATAACTTTGGCAAGGTGATTTCAAGCTCCACTCCTTTGTGCTCTTTGACAATTTCTACCTCTTTGCAAACTTCTTTAATTTCAACCTCTTCCTCTTGGTAGCTTTCTTCCAATTCAATATCTTCTTCATTACTTACCAAGGGCATGGGAGGTAATGCTTTTTCTTCTTTAATTTCCATCTCTTGACCAACCTCTTCCAAGTCTTCAACCATGATATGCCTTGGAGGTTGTATACCCTCCTCAGCATCAATTTCAATTGCCTTGGATGGAGGTTCCATAACCTAACTTTCCCATGGAGGGTCAGCATCTCCTAAGTCTGCAACCACTTCTTCCTCTTCAATAATTACAGCTTCCTCCACTTGTTCCAGTACGAAATCATACTCCGTACTGTCCACTGGGGTTTCTAATATCTCCTTCATGCTACGTTCTTCATTAGATTGTCCACATGAAGCCATGGGGGTTCCTTGAGTGTCCGAACGTCAGGAAGCTAATTGATTTATTGCTTGATTCAATTGGTGAAGGGTTGCAAGAAATTGATCCACTGTTTCCTTGTGATGATCCGTTGATTCTTGTTCCGCTTAGGCATCATAAGTAGGACCATAAGACTCTTGGATTGATGGATATGGATATGGTGCATATGGAGGTGGTGATTCTTGGGAGTAATTGGGTTGGAATTGGGGTGGTTCTATATATGGTTCAGATGGTTCATAAGGTGGTTGGTATGGTGGATGTGGGTTAGGATCATATGAAGGTGAATGGTGGTAGTTGGCTTGTGAGTGTGGTGGTTCAAAGTTGTGTTGAGGAGGTTCATAGGCATATGATGGTGGTTGTTGATAGTCCATTGGAGGTGGTTGTTACCATGAGGGTTGATCAAATCTTTGTGGCTCCTCCCATCTTTGATTGTTCCAACCTTGATGCCTGTTCTCATTGTAATTTCCTCTTCCTGCAATATAATTGTAACCAGACTCATAGCCAAAGGGGTGAGAGTTCATAGTAGCAAATAAAAATTAAAAACAAAAATAAAAACAATTTTAAATTAAAAGGTTATTTAAATTTTAAAATTGAAAATTAAATTTTTGAAATTTGAATTTTTGAAATTTTGAAATTTGAATTCTGAAATTTGAATTTTAAATTTTTTTTGAAATTTGAAATTTGAAATTTGATTTTTTTGAAATAAGATAAGATAATTAAATTTTTGAAATTTTTTTTAATAACTAAATGAAAACCAATAACCTCTTAATTTATGAAAAAAAAGAAAAAATAAAAATAAAAATAAAAACAAATAAACAAGTAAAAAGAAAATATTTACAATAACCAATAATAAGGCACACGTTTGCAATTCCCCGGCAACGGCACCATTTTGAAAAGAATTGAAGATTGATGGTTTAGAAGTTATAGTAAACTCTCGTTGCAAGTATAGTTACTAAACCAAGCAATCGACTTTTCTTACAAACGTTTTGGTTGTCACAAGTAACAAACCCCTTTAAAATTGATAACCGAGTATTTAAACCTCGGATCGTCTTCTCAGGGAATTGCAGGGAGGTGTTCTTATTATTGGTTATGAGTCTTGTAAATTTGGGGTTTTGAAAGTAAGAAAGAAGTATGTTGAATGATAAGAAAAATAAAATAGTAATAATAAAATAAACTCTTGGCAAGGTATTAGAACTGGAAGTTCTATCCTTATCAATTGTGATGAGAATTGGATTTTAATCCCACTTTGTTAACCTCTAACTATGAAGGTAAATCAAGTGGATTAATTAGCTTAATCCTCAGGTCCTAGTCAATTCCTATGGAAAGACTAGAGTTATTGGAGCAACTCCCAATTTCAACCACTGCTTTATTTGACAGCTCAAGCGTTACCAATTACTTAACCAAAGCCAAAAGGAAAAAAATATCTAAATTAAATTAAAAGCATCAATATAACTAAAGCAAAACAATCTGAAATCTGAAATACCTAAAATAATATTAATTAAGAAAATCATAACATGAATGTAGCATAAGCCAAATTGAAAAGATAAATAACAATTAAAGTAATAGAATAAAAGTAGAAAATAAATTAAAGGAATATTGAACCTGATATATTGGAGCACGCGTTCTCATTGCCTAACATCAGGGCAACTATGGCATATTATATATCAAATCGAAGCCCCAGACGTTAGCTTTCCAACGCAACTGGAACCGCGTCATTTGGACCTCTGTAGCTAAAGTTATACTCGTTTGAGTGCGAAGAGGTCAGGCTGGACAGCTTAGCAATTTCTCCAACTTCTTGTATTCCTTCCACTTTTGCATGCTTCCTTTCCATCCTCTGAGCCATTCCTGCCCTGTAATCTCTGAAATCACTTAACACACATATCAAGGCATCTAATGGTAATAAGAGAGGATTTAAACATAGGGAACTTAAGGCCAAAGAAGCATGTTTTCAATCAAAGCACATAATTAGGAAGGCAAATGTAAAACCACGCGAATAGTATGAATAAGTGGGTAAAGAGTTGATAAAAACCACTCAATTGAGCACAAGATAAACCATGAAATAGTGGTTTATCATCACGCGTACGCGTCAGTCACACGTACGCGTCGCTGGTCGTCTTGGCATGTCACGCGTACGCATCATCCACGTGCACGCGTCTTTGTGCAAACTCCAATCCATGCGTACGGGTTAGGCACGCGCACGCGTCGTTGCAAATTTCTCCATGTTGCACACACACATAACCCATGCGTGCGCGTCGATGCTCGCTAGTTATCTCCTTAGTTTCTTGTGTTCCTTCCATTTTTGCAAGCTTCCTCTCCATTCTCTAAGTCATTCCTGCCCTATAAAGCCTGAAACACTTAACACATTGATCACGGCATCGAATGGTATAAAGGAGAATTAAAATACACAAATTAAAGACTCTAGGAAGCAAATTTTCAATTATGGAACAAAACTAGGAAAAAATTATAAAATCATGCAAATCATATGAATAAGTGGGCAAGGACTTGATGAAACCACTCAATTGAAAACAAGATAAACCATAAGATAGTGGTTTATCACGCACTCATAGGTGTGTGCGTGCACACCCAGCAGGGAGCAAAAATTGGAGTGTGCGTAAGCAACCATGCATGTGTACGCACAAATCAATATGGGTCTTTTGTGCGTATGCACAGGTGCATGCCCATCCACAAAACCCTACTTTTCCAAAATTCTAAAGGTTCTAAGGCTCCAAACATAATATCTAACAAAGGTTTTTCGACCCTAAAATATATTATTCCTCTAAAAACACATAATTAACACCAAAATGCAACTAAACTAAGCTAAGCAAGATAAGCAAATATTAAAGAAACAAAAGCTAAAAGAAGAGAAGGGTTAGAAGAATATTACCATGGTAGGGTGTCTCCCACCTAGCACTGTGGTTTATTGTCCTTAAGTTGGACTTTTTGAGGAGACTCATGTTAGGGTGACTTATGCTTCCATTCCTTCTTGAATCTCCACCTATATTTGCTCTTGAAAGGTCCTCCAGGATCCCAAATAAAGCACATCAAGCTTTCAAGAAACTCCAAGCAAGTATTGAGACCCCAAGAATGTTGATTGTTGAAGCTTATACCGGGATCCCATACCCTAGTCATCCGTTCACCTTCTTGTTGATCTTTATGCTTGTACTCAGATGAACAAACTCTCAAATTTCCATTAAAACACCCCACTTAGACTCCAAATATTGAATTGGTTTTTTTTATGATTCTTAGACCTCTACTCCAACCAACATCTAATGCTTCACTATTTAACACTCCACGAAGGACTTGAAGTTGATAATCCGTCTCCAAGATAGCATATTGATGTGGGCCGATGAAACTCATTGGCAAAATTGTTACCCACTCAATTTGCCCTTGGAACAGTGTCACTCTCTTGGATTCTCGCATGAATGCCTCCACCTCTTGGTTATCAACTTCTTCCTCACCAACCTTTTCAAGCTCTTCCCCATCACTCAAGTCGTAATGAGGGGATTGTGTGAAGTCTACATCAACCTCTATTCCAAATCCAATGGGGGAAGGTTCATTATGATCATTGAGGGAATTGACCAATGTGGATAAAAAATCATTAATGAGGAAATCTACTTCTTGATCAATTTTCCTCAATTCTCCATTTATCTCTTCCGGTTCAATAGTCTCACCTTCCTCCTCTTGTTGTGATTCATACCTTAACTCTTCATCTTTCACTTGAGTTTGTAATTTTTCCTTCACTCCACACTCTTCACTTGAGCTTGGTTCCTCACATTCATCCACAAAATTGCCTTGGTTGTGGCATAAACATAACAAGGCTAACCGGTTTAAAGCTTCGGCCAATGTAGCCATAATACACTCTTGCTTCCTCTGGAATTCCTCTTATTCTTGGATGAGCACTTGGAGTGCTTCTTGTGTGGATTGATCCATATGTGGAGATGAGGCTTGGATTGATGAAGGTTGAAAAAGAAAATCACGAGAGTTAGGGTCTTGGCTTTGTATATAGGGAGGTGGTGGTGTATAGAGTTGGTGACAAGGTGAATAAGTGTTTGGATTCCATGGATGTGGATGATGGTAGTGGTGTGGATAAGTCATCACTCCCTACAATATAATCACAACCTAACTCCAAGCAAAGGGGGTGATAACTCATAGGGAAAATAGAAAGTAAAAACAAAGGACATTAATAGACAAGGAAAACTAAACCCTAATTACTAACAAAAACAAGCAAACAAGCAAAAAGCAAGTTATTTATACTATTCACATATTCACAATAAAACTATGACAACAATTGTATAGTCCCCGGCGACGGCGCTAAAAACTTGATGGGGAACCAAACGTCGATTCGGATTTTTCACAAAATAACTTCCATTGTAAGTATAGTCCAAATTGACAAATAACTCTAACAATCAAAGTTTAGAATAAAAGATTGTCACAATCAAAACAAATAACTGGGAGTTTTAAATTCTATGTCGTCTTCCCTCGGAGTAGCAATTAGATGTGCAACCTTTTGGTTGTGAAATAGGTGGGTTTTTAAGCATGGAATTGAAATTAAAAAGAACTAAAGAATAAATGAACTAACAATAGATCAAAAGACAATTAATGCAAATTAAAACAAAATAAGATCAAAACTAGCAAAAATATGATAAATGCATAAAAGAGACTTGACTTGGGAATGAGAATTAAGGAATCCTATCCTTGTCATAACCACAACTATGGTAATTATGATGAGTTAATCTCACTTCGTCAACCCCTAGCATCAAAGAGTACGTCAAGCAAGCATAATTGACCTTAATCCACAAATCCTAGCTAACTTACTAATTAACTTAGTAAAAAGGTAGCGTTAGTGGAAACAAGAGTAACTAACAACTAAAACATTACTACTAAATGTTGGACATTATGACTTTAATATCCTAAACACTCATTTTCTAGGCCAAGAAGTGAAAATATACTTAAAATCCAAAATTGGCATTTTCACAAACACTTGGTAGGCATAAAAGCAAAACATGGCAAATTACAAAAGATAATGAAAACTATAACCGATCTATGAACAAAATCAATAATAGAAACTCAACAAGCATGTATAAATCATAAAACATCAAATTCATCAACAAAAGATTCAAGAAATTAAAATTGGATATATTAATAAAGTAACTAAAACTATGAGAAGATGTAGAAAAAGTAGTGTAATTAAAGAGAAGATTAAAGATTACTTACAATGAGACAAGCAAATATCCAAGATCAAAATTGTAAAGTGGCAATTCTACTATAAACCCTAATAAAACCTAGGAGAGAATTTCCTAAAACTAACCTAAAACCTAACTAAAACTATCCAATATGGTGTGTAATGGTGCTCTATGGTCTCCTTTTCATATGGAATGTTGCCCCTTTGATATAACCTTCATTTCAGCTTCAGATCTTTCAAATTGGGCTAAGAGACCCCCAAAATCGCAAACCACGTGACTTTTTAAGTGAGTCACACGTCAGGACTTGTGCATATGCACAGGGTTGTGTGCATACGCACACTGGAGTGTGTGCTTCTCCTTTGTTTTTTTTCATAAAATCTCCCATTTTGCATACTTTCTTCCACTTCTACCTAGCCATTCTTGCATATTGGATCTAAAATCACTCAACAAAAATATCACGGCATCAAATGGAATAAAAGTGAAACAAAATTGATTAATTTAAGCATAAAAAAGCATGTTTTCACATTTAGGCACAAGTTAGAGAGAAATCACAAAAGTATGCTATTTAAGTGAATAAATGTGAGTTTATGTGATGAAATCCACTCAATTCAAGACAAAATTTACCATCAAATATGAACTCATCAATGTAAGTATTATTATGAACAGTACATAATTAGTTTTTTCTTTACATGATAAGATCTATTCAGGCTTTTCTACATGATGCCAAAATCTTATTTTTTAGGGTGGACGTGAGGATGAGTACTTCCTACCTTAGACAACATGATGGACAGAGGCTTTTATTTAAGATAAATGTGAAAGCTGCTAATATCAGTGGCTATGATCAAGTGTTCACTGTGATGAAGTTATGTGACGATGAAGAAGTTGTTGGCAAAAACCTACCCAAGAATTATAATGGCAATTCCTCAGTGAATGTGACGTTTATTAAAAGGATTAATATGTACATTCAGATTTTTAGCTAATGCCACATCAACTGTACCCCATAACACTTACGTAAAATTGTGTTAACACTGTTTACAGCAGAATGGGTGCAGTAACTCAGTTGATATATTTGGGAGCGTCACTAATCTTAATACTGACACTGACCCTGACCCTCAGTATACTATGGTAATCAGTTCAAGCAATAGTACATTGTTATTGTTAATCTAAAAAATTAGGATTGATTATGATATGTTATTCTTTATAGGATGCTAGAGACGATTCCATATCCAGTTTTAAGTATAAAACCCCTGCTAAAAGAGTTACAAATGGCTTGAGATCTGGCTCTAGCAGTGCAAACCAGAATGAATATAGGGGACAACTCTCAACAAATAAATTTAGCCGAAAGAATGCCAAGAAGCAAAAATATATAATGATAGATGGAGAAAATTGAGTTTTTAAATTTGTGTTCAAGCATTGGCTTAATATTTATGCTATTTTAGTAGTGTTTTCTTTTATTCTTGAGTAAGATATCAATAAGGGTGGCAAGCGGGGAAAATAAATATAATTCAAAACTCTCAATTTTTATTTTCATTCTCTTGTAAGTTGGGTTGGGAGAAGTTGGATTTGCAAAAATACCCCCTTGCAAAAAAAAAATACTAAGCCCGCCAAAACCCGCGGTTTAAGTGGTGCAGGTTAGGCGAGCTTTTGCTATTTGGTGGTTCCAATTTTTCAACCCGGCCCACCTTTTTTGACAGGTTACACGGGTCAGTCCAATGAGTTTAGGCCTGTTTGCCACCCCTAGACATCAGTATGCTTTGTTATTGGAGAAAGCATGTACTCTTATAACTATGAGTTTCTCCTATGTTTGTGAAATTATTTTGATACCAATTTTATTTAAACTTATGATATATGGCAGTCAACATATTATGGTTTAGTTCACATATCACACGTGTAACTTGATTATAACCAAGTTAACAGATTTTAATGGTAAATTAGATGTTGTCTTACATAGTGAAAAAATCAAGTATAACATGAATCATTCAAAATACAAACCGTGTTCAATGTCTTACTAATACTTAGAGGCTATATTATAGAGAAAAGAACTAAATTAAAATAAAATGACTATGGATTACAAACCTAATTCAATGTGTTAGTAAAACTCAATCTATCGCTTCAATGAAAAGAAAGATTCAGATATGAATTTTTTCAATAATATGCTTTGTGTTGCTATGTTATGTTAACCAACAAAGAGGGACTATGATATTTAGTGGTGAGAATCAACTTTTTACTCCAGACTTAAAATATGTTCAAATGCAAAAAAAAAAGGTTTAGTAATTTGGAAAACAGTAAATAAAGACCTTGGTCATTGAATCCAAAGGAACTCAATATATAAATTTAAACCTTATCCCAATGCATATACAAAATCAAAATAAAAGTTTTTGTAAAGTATAACAAGTCAAGATTAAAAACTCATTACTTATATAAATCTTTTTATATAAGATTTACATCTTTACTTTTATAGGCAAATAAATTAATGCATTGACAAATTTAGCTTATTGATGGATGTGGTGTCAGTAAAAAGAAACAAAAATCTATTAATATACATCCAAAATTAAATATGTAAATAGAATGACTTGGGGATATGGATTCACCGCGAAATCATTTTGAAAATCCTCTCAGGTGATTTTTGGGGCATATCTTATAGAAGGATAAATCATTTACAAAATGTCCGTTTTAGGAAATTTACTTAGTAAAACAAAAGTCATGTCTCTTAATAAAGGTGACAGCATGAATAGATTTATAGAACATTGTAAAAAGATCTCCTAAAAATAAAAAGTAAAGATACAACATGATGAGCGGATAATTTATACGCTTTTTGGTATTGTTTTTAGTATGTTTTTAGTAGAATCTAGTTACTTTTAGGGATGTTTTCATTAGTTTTTATGTTAAATTCACATTTCTGGACTTTACTATGAGTTTGTGTGTTTTTTTGTGATTTTAGGTATTTTCTGGCTGAAATTGAGGGACTTGAGCAAAAATCAGATTCAGAGGTTGAAGAAGGACTGCTGATGTTGTTGGATTTTAACCTCCCTGCACTCAAAGTGAATTTTCTGGAGCTACAGAACTCAAAATGGCGCGCTTCTAATTTCTTTGGAAAGTAGACATCTAGGGCTTTCCAACAATATATAATAGTCCATACTTTGACCGAGTTTAGACGACTTAAAAGGGCGTTGAACACCAGTTCTACGCTGCTATCTAGAGTTAAACGCCAGAAACACGTCACAAGCCAGAGTTGAACGCCAGAAATACGTTACAAACTGGCGTTCAACTCCAAGA
>NC_029787.2:50457388-50479454 GCF_000816755.2 Arachis ipaensis | reverse complement strand
ATGCCTGACAACCACTTCCGTTCCACCTTAGATTGAATGAGTATCTCTTGAATCTCTTAATCAGAATATTTGTGGTATAAGCTAGATTGATGGCGGCATTCATGAGAGTCTGGAAAGTCTAAACCTTGTCTGTGGTATTCCGAGTAGGANTTTTATGTTTACTTATTATTTAATTTTGAGAACTTCATAACCTTTTGATATCCGCCTGACTGAGATTTACAATGTGACCAAAGCTTGCTTCATACCAACAATCTCCGTGGAATCGACCCTTACTCACGTAAGGTTTATTACTTGGACGACCCAGTGCACTTGCTGGTTAATTGTATCGAAGTTGTGAATGAAAAACGATTTATTAAGACGTGCGTACAGAGTTTCTGGCGCCGTTGCCTGAGATCACAATTTCGTGCACCAAGTTTTTGGCGCCGTTGCCGGGGATTGTTCGAGTTTGGACAACTGACGGTTCATCTTGTTGCTCAGATTAGGTAATTTTCTTTTTGTTTTATTTTCAAAAATTTTTCAAAAACCTTTCAAAAATTTCTCATCTGTTTTAAAAAAAAATAAATTAAATCTTTTCAAAAATATATTTTTCTTCAGAATTTTTAAGAATGAATTCTAGAGTTTCATGAAGCATGTTGAAGCCTGGCTGGCTGTAAAGCCATGTCTAATTCTTTTGGATAGGGGCTTCCAACCATCAGCATAGAGGCAAGTTAATTGGAATGTCAGCCGTGGCATGTCTGAGTTACATACTAAAGCTTGGCTGGCTATTAAGCCATGCCTAACCCTCGGATTGGAGCTTTAGACTAAGAATACAAGATTCCTGGAATTCATATTAAAAAAATTTTGAAATCCTTATTTTCTTTTTTCTATATGTTTTTTCGAAAAAAATATACAAAAATCCAAAACAATAAAAAAAAATCATAAAAATAAAAAATATTTCATGTTTCTTGTTTGAGTCTGGAGTCAAGTTGAAAGTTTAGTGTCAATTGCATATTCATCTTGCATTTTTCGAAAAAATTCATGCATTCATAGTGTTCTTCATGATCTTCAAGTTGTTCTTGGTAAGTCTTCTTGTTTGATCTTGATGTTTTCATGTTTTGTGTCTTATTTTTCATATGCATTCTTGCATTCATAGTGTCTATACATGAAAAATTTTTAAGTTTGGTGTCTTGCATGTTTTCTTTGCATTAAAAATTTTTCAAAAATAAGTTCTTGATATTCATCTTGACATTCAAAGTGTTCTTGGTATTCATCTTGACATTCATAGCATTCTTGCATGCATTCATTGTTTTGATCCAAAATTTTCATGCATTGAGTCTTTTCCATGTTTTTCCCTCTCATCATTAAAAATTCAAAAATCAAAAAAATATCTTTCCCTTTTTCACTCATAAATTTCGAAAATTTGAGTTGACTTTTTCAAAACTTTTTAAAATCTAGTTGTTTTTATGAGTCAAATCAAATTTTCAATTTAAAAATCTTATCTTTTTTCAAAATCTTTTTCAAAAATCAAATCTTTTTCAAAACTAATTTCAATCATATCTTTTCAAAAATATCTCTTTATCTTATCTTTTTCAAAATTTGATTTTAAAATATCCTTTCTAACTTCTTATCTTCTTATCTTTTCAAAATTGATTTTCAAATTTGTTTCAACTAACTAACTAACATTTTGTTTGTTTCTTATCTTTTTCAAAATTTGATTTTAAAATATCCTTTCTAACTTCTTATCTTCTTATCTTTTCAAAATTGATTTTCAAATTTGTTTCAACTAACTAACTAACATTTTGTTTGTTTCTTATCTTTTTCAAAATTTGATTTTAAAATATCCTTTCTAACTTCTTATCTTCTTATCTTTTCAAAATTGATTTTCAAATTTGTTTCAACTAACTAACTAACATTTTGTTTGTTTCTTATCTTTTTCAAAACTACCTAACTAACTCTCTCTCTCTAATTTTCGAAAATATCTTCCCTCTTTTTCAAAATTTCTTTTTAATTAACTAATTATTTTAATTTTTATTTTAATTTTCGGAAAATTACTAACTTTTTTCAAAAACTATTTTCGAAAATCACTAACTCTTTTTCAAAAATAATTTTTGAAAATTCTCCTTCTCTCTCATCTCCTTCTATTTATTTATTCATCTACTAACACCTCTCTTCATCCCACATCTCTGCTCTCCTTACCCTTGTGTTTCTTTCTTTACATTACATTCTTTTCTTATTCTACTCACACAAGGGAACCTCTATACCTGTGGTAAAAAGGATCCCTATTATTATTTTTCTGTCCCTCTTTTTTATATGAGCAGGAGCAAGGACAAGAACATTCTTGTTGAAGCAAATCCAGAACCTGAAAGGACTTTGAAGAGAAAACTAAGAGAAGCTAAATTACAACAATCCAGCAAGCACCTTTCAGAAATTTTCGAACAAGAAGAGGAGATGGCAGCCAAAAATAATAATAACGCAAGGAGGATGCTTGGTGACTTTACTGCACCTAATTCCAATTTACATGGAAGAAGCATCTCCATTCCTGCCATTGGAGCAAATAATTCATATTCTATGATGGTCTGTCTGAATTAGCTAAAATGTCATTGGATACCTCTGCAGGTGGATCCATTCACTTAAAGAAAATGCCTGTAGAAGGTCAAGAACTCATTGATATGGTTGCTAATAACCAGTTCATGTACACTTCTGAGAGGAATCCTGTGAGTAATGGGACGCCTATGAAGAAGGGAGTTCTTGAAATTGATACTCTGAATGCCATATTGGCTCAGAATAAAATATTGACTCAGCAAGTCAATATGATTTCTCAGAGTCTGAATGGAATGCAAGATGCATCCAACAGTACTCAAGAGGCATCTTTTGAAGAAGAAGCTTATGATCCTGAAAACCCTGCAATAGCAGAGGTGAATTACATGGGTGAACCTTATGGAAACACCTATAACCCCTCATGGAGAAATCACCCAAATCTCTCATGGAAGGATCAACAAAAGCCTCAACAAGGCTTTAATAAGGGTGGAAGAAATAGGTTTAACAATAGTAAACCTTTTCCATCATCCACTCAGCAACAGACAGAGAACTCTGAACAAAATACCTCTAATTTAGCAAACTTAGTCTCTGATCTATCTAAGGCCACTGTAAGTTTCATGAATGAAACAAGGTCCTCCATTAGAAATTCAGATGATTAGTCGTGCTGTGACAGAGCATTTGGACCATTTTCACAAGAGGATGGGATGCAGCCATTGACAAGGGTGATGCCTCTAGACGATTAGCCATGCAGTGACAGCGCATCGGACCATTTTCCAGAGAGGATAAAAAGTAGCCATTGACAACGGTGATGTCCTTACATAAAGCCAGCCATGGAAAGGAGTAAGATTGATTGGATGAAGACAGCAGGAAAGCAGAGGTTCAGAGGAACGAATCCATCTCTATACGCTTATCTGAAATTCTAACCAATGAATTACATAAGTATTTCTATCCTTATTTTATGTTTACTTATTATTTAATTTTGAGAACTCTATAACCTTTTGATATCTGCCTGACTGAGATTTACAAGGTGACCATAGCTTGCTTCATACCAACAATCTCCGTGGGATCGACCTTTACTCACGTAAGGTTTATTACTTGGACGACCCAGTGCACTTGCTGGTTAGTTGTATCGAAGTTGTGAATGAAAAACGATTTATTAAGACGTGCGTACAGAGTTTCTGGCGCCGTTGCCTGAGATCACAATTTCGTGCACCACAACATTTATTAATTTTTAAGGAAGTTTACTAAAGATATATTTCTGTCTAATAAAAAATAAATACAAAAAATAATAGTCAAAGCTTTGGTATACATGCAGTATCCAATGCATAGATGAACATTTTACGGTGAAGATTGAGAATATTAATATCCACAGGAATATGCTCTGTGTTGCTATGTTGTGTTAACCAACAAAGAGGGACTATGATACTTAGTGGTGAGAATCAATTTTTTACTCAAGACTAAAAAAATTTTCAAATGTAAAAAAAATGTAGTAATTTGGAAAATAGTGAATAGAGACCTCGGTCTTTGAATCCAAAAAAACTCAATATATAAATTTAAACCCATATTCTAATGCATATACAAGAATTGAAATAAAAGTTTGAGTAAACTATAACAAGGCAAGACTAAAAAAGGGGAGATTGATGACAAGTCATCTTATGGTAGTTTTACAAGCATTTTTCACTTGTTTCATTAGGTTTTATGCACTTTCTTGCACAATAAGTAAGTGATTAGAGTGAAATTTCATGGTTATTTTGAATCAATCAAACATCATTTATTTTACACAAAATCATAGGTTTTATGCTAGAATTAATTGATTTTATGAATGATGCAAAGATCTTGTGATCTTGGTGAAACTTTGATTGGTTGTTTGGTTGCTTGTAGGCGAAGAAATGAGAAAGAAAGGGAAGAAATCAGGGAAGCGTTACATTCTCTTTGTGAACGCCACACTCAGCAACGCTTTTGGGATAGCGTTCACTTTGAAAGTGAACGTGGCGTTCACTTTGTGAACGTTTTCATGAAGTTCAGCCTGGGAGCCAAAGCCTCATGCCATCCACACACTAAGGGCGTTCAAAATTTCAACGTAGCGCTCAACCAAGGGAGCGCTAGGCAGCGCTCAGCAAGTGAACTTGGCGCTCACTAAAGGAGCGCCAAAGAGGGGAATGCGCGCACCATAAGGAGAGCGCTCAAAAATTGAGCGCAGCGTTCAATAGGTGAACGCTAGGGGAGGCAACAAGGCTCTCCAAATTGGCGCACCAAAAAGAAGTGAACGCAGCATTCACTAATTGCACGGAATGCTCCACTGGAGCTACAATGCAACCTTGATCCACTTGAACCAAGCCACCCCTGACCCACTCTTCTTCAAGGCCAAATCAAAAGCCCATTCCAATTGCTCAATGACTGAAAATAGAAAGTGTATAAATAGAAGTAATTTTGATTTGAGAAGGACCTTTACTTCATTTTTCTTTTACTTTTACTTTTTGGCTCTCTTTTAATTTTCTCTTGAATTTGGGGAATTGGGATTAGATCTGAGTTTGGCTTTCTGTGTTCATTTTCTTTTCTTCTGCAACTTCTATTTTTTGTTTTGGGTTTTGGAATTTAGATTGAAGAACACCACTGAATTTCTTCATTTGAGAATCATCTTTTACTTTTCCTGTTTATAGTTCTAAGTATTGGAATTGGATCTCAATCTTCTTTTCTGTTTTCATTTAACCTCTTCTGCAATTTCTTCTTTTCTGTTTCGGTCAAGAGAGCAATTGAGATTCGAGTTTCTTTTTGTTCTGTTATTTGAAGGCAATTGTTGATTTCTCTTTAAGATTTTAAATCTAATCTAAGTTCTCATTCCATTTTGACTCCTTTGCAATTTTTCCATTTCTGTTTTGCTACTGAGATCCAGATCTGAATCTCTTCATCTCATAGTTCTCTGATTTACTTCAATTTACATTTTCCAACTTAATTTTGAATCCCAGTACCCAAATCCCTTTTATTCTTGATGCAATTTATGTTTCTTATCAATTTAGATTCAGCAATTTAAATTTCTTGCTCTTTAAGTTTCAATTATTTACATTTCTTGCAATTTAAGTTTCAGCTCTTTTACTTTCTTGCACTTTAAGTTTCTGTAATTTAATTCTTCTGCACTTTAAGATTTTGTCAATTTACCTTCTCCCTTTTATTTTCTTGTAATTTTACTTCTGTTAATCAAGTTTCACTCAAATCATCAACTATTCACTTAACTAAATTCATCACCTAACTAAAGTTGCTCAATCCATCAATTCCTGTGGGATTGACCTCACTCTTGTGAGTTATTACTACTTGATGCGACCTGGTGCACTTGCCGGTGAGTTTTGTGTGGAATTGTTTTTCCCTCATCAAGTTTTTGGTGCCGTTGCCGGGGATTGATTTAGATTGACAATGATTACGTAGGGTGATAATCTGGATTAAGCATTTTTCTTTATTTTTGTCAAGCACACTAACTGTTTGAGTTTTTGTTTAAGCTAACATTAACCTCATTCTAGCAGTAGAGTGAATTGCTTTTAGTTTCTGGTTTTGTGTGTATTTTATGCCAGGAGGAAAGAGAGGTTAATCCAATTCCTTTTATTCTGAGCCAGACAGAACATTACTGAGAAGAAGAAGAGAAGCAAGAGGAAAGGGGATTGTGGGAGAAGAAGCATCAGAAGAAGAGGATCAAGAGATGGAGGATAACATCTGAGACCCACATGAGGAAGTGGCCAACAACAATGGCCCACCTCAAAGGAGAGTTCTAGCTTCCTACACCTTCCCCAATCCAAAGAACTGTAGGAGCAGTATACTAACTCCCAATGTCAATGCAAACAACTTTGAATTGAAGCCCCAACTCATTACTCTGGTGCAAAATAATTGTTCCTATGGAGGAGGTTCACTTGAAGATCCAAACCAGCATCTATCCACCTTTCTGAGGATATATGACATAGTTAAGACAAATGGTGTACATCTAGACATCTACAAGTTGCTGCTATTCCCATTTTCATTAAGGGACAAAGCTGCTCAATGGTTGGAGGCATTTCCAAAAGAAAGCATCAACAATTGGGAGGATCTAGTGAGCAAATTTCTAGCTAAATTCTACCCACCTCAGAAGATCATAAGATTGAAGACAGAGGTACAAACCTTCACCCAAATGGATGGAGAGTCACTTTATGAGGCCTGGAAAAGATACAAAGCCTTGATCAGAAAGTGTCCACCAGAGATGTTGGTGCACAAAATCGTGATTATTCATTCCCCAGCAACGGCGCCAAAAACTTGGTATGCACATTCATAATCTTAATTCTTTTTCACAACTCTGCACAACTAACCAACAAGTGCATTGGGTCGTCCAAGTAATAAACCTTACGTGAGTAAGGGTCGATCCCACGGAGATTGTTAGCTTGAAGCAAGCTATGGTCATCTTGTAAATCTCAGTCAGGAGGATTCAAATGGTTATGGAGATTTGATAATTAAAATATAAATAAAATATAAAATAAGATAGAGATACTTATGTAATTCATTGGTGAGAATTTTAGATAAGCGTATGGAGATGCTTTGCTCCTTCTAAATCTCTGCTTTCCTACTGCCATCATTCAATCATTCATACTCCTTTTCATGGAAAGCTGTAGGTTGGGCATCACCGTTGTCAATGGCTACTTCCCGTCCTCTCAGTGAAAATGGTCCAAATTCGCTGTCACCGCATGGCTAATCATCTGTCGGTTCTCGATCATGTTGGAATAGGATCCATTGATCCTTTTGCGTCTGTCACTATGCCCAACACTCGCGGGTTTGAAGCTCGTCACAGTCATCCCTTCCCATATCCTACTCGGAATATCACAGACAAGGTTTAGACTTTCCAGATCTCAGGAATGGCCACTAATAATTCTAGCTTATACCAGGAAGACTCCGATCTTTCGGAATGGAGGCTAAGAGATACACGCTCGATCTAAGGTAGAACGGAAGTGGTTGTCAGGCACGCGTTCATAGGTTGAGAATAGTGATGAGTGTCACGGATCATCATATTCATCATGTTGAAGTGCAAACGAATATCTTAGAATATGAATAAGCTTGAATTGAATAGAAAAATAATAGTACTTTGCATTAATTCATGAGGAGCAGCAGAGCTCCACACCTTAATCTATGGGGTGTAGAAACTCCACCGTTAAAAATACATAAGTGAAAGGTCTAGGCATGGCTGTGAGGCCAGCCTCCAAGATCTAGGGACTAAACGTCCAAAGATGGTCAAAAAGACTACCAAAAACATGAAATAAAAAGTAGTTTTTATACTAAACTAGTAGCTAGGGTTACAGAAGATAAATAATTGATGCAAAAATCCACTTCCGGGCCCACTTGGTGTGTGCTTGGGCTGAGTATTAAAGTTTTATGTGTAGAGACTCTTTTTGGTGTTAAACGCCAGGTTGTAGCCTGTTTCTGGCGTTTAACTTCAGAATAGGGCAGGAAGTTGGCATTTGAAAGCCAGTTTGCATCATCAAAACTCGGGCAAAGTATGAACTATTATATATTGCTGGAAAGCCCTGGATGTCTACTTTCCAACGCAATTGAGATCGCGCCAATTGGGTTTCTGTAGCTCCAGAAAATCCATTTCGAGTGCAGGGAGGTCAGAATCCAACAGCTTCTGCAGTCCTTCTTCAGCCTCTGAATCATATTTTTGCTCAAGTCCCTCAATTTCAGTCAGAAAATACCTGAAATCACAGAAAAACATACAAACTCATAGTAAAGTCCAGAAATGTGATTTTTATTTAAAAACTAATAAAAATATACTAAAAACTAACTAAATCATACTGAAAACTACTTAAAAACAATGCCAAAAAGCGTATAAATTATCTGCTCATCAGATGTTCAATGAATGGGATAAACTCCAAAATTTCTATGAAGTATTGACACTAAGAGCTCAAGAGGCCTTGGATTATTCTGCTGGAGGTTCATTACAACTCGTGAAGATGGCTGAGGAAGCTCAGAATCTGATAGACACTATGACAAATAATCAATACTTCTATGCTCATCAAAGGCAACGCTAACCAGCTCAGAGGAAGGGTGTATTAGAGCTGGAAGGAGTGGATACCATTCTGGCCCAAAATAAGGTGATGCACCAACAGATCCAACAACAAATGGAGATTATGGCTAAGAGGATTGATGGTCTTCAAATTGCAGCAGTGAGCACTCCAAATCAACCACTAGTTGGGTGGGGACAGAATGAGGAAAACTATGAAGAGCAGCAGCAAGAGCAAGTTAACTATATGCACAATCAAGGTGCTGGACAAAATGAGTTCCATGGAGATACCTACAACTCATCCTGGAGGAACCACCCCAATTTGAGGTGGGGAGACAACCAAAACCAGCAGCCTTGGCAGAGAAATTCAAACCAGAACAATTCCAGAAACACAAACCATCAAAATCATCAAAACACTAACCAAAACCAATACAGAAAACCACAAAACAATCAACCCCAACCCAACTACTATCCACCCAACAACCCATCCACTAACCAAAATAACTATCATCCACCCTAAACATCCCATAATCAACCACAACCACCCCAAGAATCTCAAAGGATCTCCAACTTGGAGATAATGATGGAAAAGATGATCAAGCATCAAGAATTGGCCAACAAGAACCATGAAGCTTCACTAAGGAACTTGGAAAGGCAGATTAGACAATTGTCCAAGCAAACAGCAACTGAGAGACCAACCAATGCATTGCCAAGTGCAACCATTCCCAATCACAAACAAGAATGCAAAGTAATCCAATTAAGGAGTGGAAGAACCTTGTTAAATGACAAAGAAACTAACAAGAGGCCAGCTGAGAATGATGAGGCCAGCAGCAAGGAAGAAGTGACACTTAAGGAGAAGGAACAAGAGAAGCTCAAGGAGAAAGAGGAACAGCCACAAGCTTCAAAGAAAGGAAAGCAAATCATGGAGGAGCAATCACAAGAACAGAAGAAAATGGTAAAGCCTTACACGCCTCCTCTGCCATATCCTCAAAGATTACAGAAGGAGATCAAGGATCAACAATTTCCCAAGTTCCTAGAGGTTTTCAAGAAGCTAGAAATCAATATTCCTCTTGCTGAAGCATTAGAGCAAATGCCTCTATATGCTAAGTTTCTCAAAGAGCTCATCAACAAGAAGAGAAGCTGGAATGAGAAAGAGACAGTGATCTTGACACAAGAATACAGTGCAGTGATCCAAGAAGGCATCCCACCAAAACTCAAAGACCCTGTGAGCTTCTTCTTGCCTTGTACCATTGGTAACATAATCATTGACAAGGCATTGTGTGATTTAGGATCCAACATCAACCTGATGCCTTTGTCTATGATGAGAAGGCTATCTATAGAAGAAGTAAAGCCTACACAGATGTCATTGGAGCTAGTGGATAGATCTCTGGTAATTCCCAAGGGGGTGATTGAAAATCTCTTGGTCAGAGTAGGGAAATTCATACTTCCAGCAGATTTTGTAATCCTGGACTTAGGTGAAGAGGGGAATAACTCTATTATACTGTTGAAGAGAAAAGCTGCATGAGGGTTGAAGAAGAAGATTTACATTGCAAGGAAAATGCTAAGAGATGGCATGACAAAAGAATCTCAAAGAAGGAGTTCAAACCAGGACAGCAAGTACTCTTGTATAACTCCAGGCTCAAAGTTTTTCCTGGCAAACTCAAGTCTAAATGGACAGGCCCCTACTTGGTGACAAAGGTTCTCCCTTATGGAAGCCTTGAACTCCTAAATGAAGCAACAAAGAGCAATTTCACAGCAAACGGTCACAGGGTAAAGCATTATTTGGGAGGCTCTTGGGACAAAGAGAAGGAGATTCAGAAATTAAGTTGAGCAAGAATGAAGGATGTCAAGCTAGTGACACTAAAAGAGCGCTTGTTGGGAGGCAACCCAACCAGAGGTAGTTTTCTTTTCCTAAACTATTTTCAATAAAAAGGTTAGGTAGACTTTTCTGTACTGCAAGGAGCTAAGTTTGGTGTTGTGATAAGCGAAAATTGTTGTCGGTCTAGAATTTCTCTTGTAGAAATTAGAACTTCTTTGTAAGCATAGCTCCAAACCAACAGTCAATCCTCGAATCAAATTAAAAATTTGGTTGTCACAAATAACAAACCCCAAATAAGAATTAACCGAAGTATTCAAACCTCGGGTCGTCTCACAAGGAATTGCAATGAAGTGTTTAATTATTGGCTATGAAGGTGCAAAAGAGGGGTTTGATTTGATAAGAGGGGCAATAAAAGAAATGACAAGAAAAGTAAAGAGAGCAATTAAAGAAAGCAATTAATAAAGAGAGACATTCATGGCAAGGGTTGAGATCATAGGCTTTCCATCCTAGTCGCTAATAACAATAATTAACAAGAATTTATCTTATTTCGTCATCTCCAACATTGGAAAAAGGTGTAAGTTATCTTCCATGAGAGAAAGTCAAACAAGACTAGTTAATCTCAAATCAAAATTCCTAATCAACTTACTAATTAAATTAGCAAAAGATTAGAGTCATTGAAAATGATATTAACTAACAACTCTAGATCACCAACATAGGTTGGGTTTTCATGACTCAAGATTGCCTAATTACTCTTTTCAAGCCAAGAATGCTCAAAGTCTATTCTAAAGCCCAACCAAGCATTTTGTCAAACACTTGGAAGGCATAAAAGGAAAGCATAATAAATGGCAAGAAATAGTAAAATCTACCAACTACCAATTGCAAGGAAAGTAAGATCACAACTCAAATCAACCATAAAAGAACATCAAAGCTTAAATTGCATTAAAAAAAAGATCCAAATCCAACATGAGTTCATCATCACAAAGGAGAGCAAAAAGGGAAATTAACACTACAAATCATGAGAATGAAGGAGTAGAAGCAAGAATTCATAAAAGAAACAAGATGAAAACATGTAATTGAACCTAAATCTAGAAGAGATTAACCTAACCTAATTCTAGAGAGAAGAGGGAGCTTCTCTCTCTAAAAAGTAACCTACATGATGCTATATTACCAAACAATTGCTCCCCCCTTGCCCCAGCTTAAATTCTGCATGAAATAGCATCAGAAATGTGTTGGGTTGGACCCAAAGTGCTTCAGAAATCGCCCCGAGCGATTTCATCTTTAGTGGGCCACGAGCAGCATCGGCACGCACGCGTACATGGCGCATGCGCGCCCCTATACGCGAAGCAACATATGACAAATTTTATATCATTTCGAAGCTCCAGATGTTAGCTTTCCAATGCAACTAGAACCGCCTCATTTGGACCTTTGTAGCTCAAGTTATGGTCGATTGAGTGCGAAGAGGTCAGGCTTGATAGCTTTACGATTCCTTCATTTCTTCATGAGTTCTCCCACTTTGCATGCTTTTCTCCTCACTTCTTCCATCCAATACTTGCCTTATGGACCTGAAATCACTCAACAAACATATCAAGGCATCGAATGGAATTAAAGTGAATTAAAATCACCAATTTTAGGGCCTAAAAAGCATGTTTTCACATTTAGGCACAAATCAATGGAGAATTGCAAAACCATGCTATTTCATTGAATAAATGTGAGAAAAGGTGATAAAATCTCCCAAATTAAGCACAAGATAAACCACAAAATCGGGGTTTATCGAATATCCCCACACTTAAACCAAGCATGTCCTCATGCTAAGAATAAAGAAGGACAAGAAAATGGGTATGAACATTTATTCAATGCAAATAAACTATATGCACCTATCTATATAAATGCAACTAAATGCAAAATGATTCTATCTACTTGGTTAAAAGCAAATCAATCTCCAAGAGCATGTATGAAAAAGTGGGGTAAAGGTCATATGACGACTCACAAACTCTACCAATTTAAATATCAAAATGAAGTTCAAATAGACTTGCAAGAAGAAAAGCTCATGAAAGCCGGAAACAAGGAATTTAGCATCGAACCCTCACCGGAAGTGTTTCCGCTCTAGTTGCTCTAGTGTATAGGGTCGATCACTCAATTCTCTTCTAATCATGCTTTCTATTATTTGTTTTTCATCTAACAATCAACAATTATTCAATGCATGCACACATTCATCATGAGGACTTATTCATAGGTTGTAATGGGGCTAGGGTAAAGGTAGGGATGCATATGGTCAAGTGAGCTTGGAATTTGAATCTTTGATTAACCTAAGCTCTCACCTAACACATATAACAACCTATACAATTCTAATACACAACCTAGCTACCCATGATTCCCACTTTTTCACATACTCATGCATTTTCTTTAGTTCACATTCCATAAGCATTGATTTTTATTGAACTTTACTTTGGGGCATTTTTGTACCCTTTTTATTTCTTTTTCTCTTTTTTTTTCTTTTTTTATATTTTCTTTTTTTTTCTTATATATATATATATATGTTCTTTTTCTTTTTTCTTTATCATTTTTTTAAAGTATATACAAACGTATCAATGCATATGGTTTTACATATAGTGCATGAATATGTACCCAATTCCCAATATTTTCAACAAAAATAGAAATTACACTTTTACCTCAACCAATGTCCCAAGTTTCCCATACTCAAATGATACACACCCTCACTAGCCTAAGCTAATTAAAGACCCAAATTAAGGACATTTATTGTTTTTCGCTTATGGGTAGTGATGTGCTAACATTAAGAACAAAAGAGATTAAATAGGCTCAAAATTGGCTAACAATGGTTGATAAAAGGTAGGCTATTTGGGTAAGTGAGCTATATGAAATGATGGCCTCAATCATATAAATGCATGTATACATAGAATAATGGACATAAAGAATCAAACAAATCAAAGATTACAATCATAGAAAGAGAATAATGCACACAAGAATGTAAAATAAGTGGTTATGTGATGTAACCACGCAATTGGGCTCAAAACTCACATGCTTGTGTTCTTAGCTCAAAAACCATATTCCAAAATAAATTCTTCAAGCAAGTTCATCACAAAAATTTTTTTTCAAATTGGTTGGGTGCCCTAAAACAATTTTTTTTCTTGGAAAAGATATCATCACCCTAACCAAGTAGTCCTAACATAAAAAGAAGTGGTAAAATATGTACAATTCTAACTAGCATGCAACCTATCATGCAATGCAACAACTAGCTAACAAAGACAAAAATTAAGAATTGGTGTTGAAAGAAAGAAATTGTTACCCATGGAGATCGGTCGGATGACCTCCCCACACTTAAAAATTTACACCGTCCTCGGTGCATGCAAAGAAGAATAAAGTGGACGGGTTGCTACAATTGATGAGCTCCTCCAAAAGATTGTGCGAAAGGACTTGTTTGTTGCCCCATTTAGAAGCTTTTCCTTTTCCTCTTTTGGTGGCCAACCTAAAAGGAAAGAAAAAGAAAGAAAATTAAGCCTACAACAAAGATATCAAAGCAAATAGAACATAGGCGAGGGCTAATGCCAAATAAGAGTAAGGTTCTCACTACATGGTAGCTACAACATGTGAGTGAGAAAACAATATAAGCTAAGGCATATCAACTAACACTTGATGCAAGAGTAAAGTCAAAGCATGAAGAGCACTCAAAAGCATCAAGTTCAAATAGAAAGAGTGGGTCATGAAAGGCATGCAAGTTCATATCAATGCACAAAGAATATAAGAGTCATACAAGATTAAGCATTGTTTTAAAAGTTTCATCACCCAACAATATCAAACAAGTCAAGAAGCACCAAGATTAACCAAGAAATTCTCAACAATTGAGTAAGAGCCTTCAACACCATTATTAAAATAAGAAACTCGAAGAAAAATAAAGTAAAAACAGGCTATAAAAACAAAATGAAAATATAAAGAACAAAAGTATGCGAATGCAATGGACAAAAGAAAATGGAAGAGGAAAAAAAACTCTCTCTTTTTTTTTTACCAGCGCAGACGCGTTATGCACGCTTACGCGCCGAAGCACAGTTTGGCCGAAGGGCGTGTACGCGCCATGTACGCTCACGCGCGGATGTGAAGATGGCGACCGACGCGTACGCGTCATGCACGCTTGCGCGTGGGTTGCAGGCACAGGATAGGCACAAACTGGGCATAACTCTCTAGTTTTAGACTGGGGTGGAATTTTTGCATCCACGCGTACGTGTACATGGCACGTCCGCGTGGATGGTCAAAAATGCTTGAGGCGCGCGTACGCGCCAGGTGCGCGCACGCGCGGATTAGTGCTCTGTTTTTCAAAATTTTTCCAAGTTCTTACACCAAACCAAGCATTCTTAACCTCCAAACAGCTACCCAAACACCCTAAAACCTTATTTAACCTACTAAACTACCAATTATACTCAACAACTCAACAAAACATGAAATTAAACCAATTCTATCAATATATACAAAAGGAAAAATGAAAAGATATCACCATGGTAAGGTGTCTCCTACCTAGCACTTTTGTTTATCCTTAAGTTGGAACATCCACCAATGCTTGAATCTCCAGTAAGCTGGTTCTTCAATGTTAATATCTTCAAGCTTTGATGGAGTTCTTCACAAATCATGAGCTCCCAAAGTTGATTTTCCTTGTGCGATCCGGGATCCCACACTTTGTTTTGACACCCATCTTCAATTTGATCATCATGATTCCAATTGGGTGGCATGACCTTAGAATTCTCAATTAAGCATCCAAACATTCTCCTAGACCCATGCCATTTGGTTTTACACCACATTGCCATTCAACTTTGAGCATGCAACCATCATGAACTTAGAGTGATGTGTCCAACCACTACACAACTCTCTCTTACTCTTAATTCCACAAAGGGCTCTAAGTTGACCATCATTTTCAAGCAAACCATATTCAAGTGAGAAAGTAAAGCTTAAGGATAAGAATTTTACCCACTTGAATGTTGTGTTGGATGGTGACTTAGGAAGGGGGACCTCCCCACACTTAGCCAATGCGAGGTCTACGCCCTTGTGCTCCTTCTTGACTACCTCAACCTCCTTGCAAGCTTTTTCAACTTTAATTCCTTGCCCACCAACTTCTTCTATACACCCTTTATTGCTCAAACCATGTGTTGGAGGTTGTGCACGGTTCTCCTTGTCATCAATTTCACAACACAATGAAGGAGATTCATCAATTCCAAAAGACTCATTAGTTGGTGTGGAATCGTCTTCAATGGTGGAGCTTGCTTCTTGCTCAATCTTCTCCTCTTGGTAGCTTCCTTCCAATTCAATCTCTTCTTCATTGCTTACCAAGGGTATGGGGAGTGAGGTATCTTCTTCCTTACCCTCTATGTCAAGCCCAATGAGAGAGGATTCAATTGTAGATAGGAACTCCTCAATGATTGAATCCATCTCTTGGTCAACCTCTTCAAAGGCTTCAACCACTTCTTCCGGCTCAATTATCTCGACTTCCTCCCCTTGTGGTAATCCTTGTTTCACCCTTTCTTCTACACCTTGAGGCTCTAAACTCACTCCCTCACTATGCTTCTTGATTGCTTCTCCACATTCAACAATGGGAGTTCCTTGATCGCATAGGCTTAGGCAGGAGGAGACCATATTGCTAACGGCTTCCGCTAGGGTAGCCATCTTGGCTTATAGCTCTTTAAACTCCTTTTGGTTCTCTTCTTGCCTTCGAATGTAAGAACTAACACATTCTTGGAGAGGATCATCCATTGGAGGTGGTGTGGAAAAAGAAGGTTCATTGTTTGGGAAGGACTTTCATAATTGGAAGTTGGTTCATCTTGGTAAGAGTATGGAGGTGGTGTATATTGAGGTGGTTCTTAAGAGTAATTGTGTTGGAATGGTGGTGGTTCCATGTGTGGTTCATAAGGTGGTTGGTATGGTGGATAAGAATTAGGGTCAAAATGAGGTGTTTGGTGGTTTGGGGCTTGCGAGTAAGGTGGTTCAAAACCATGTTGAGGGGGTGGTTCATAGGCATGTGGTGGTGGTTGTTGAAAATCACAATAAGGGTCACCACATCCATTAGATTGATATGAATTAGGATTAGGATTATACCCATAAGAATCTGGAGGTTGTTGTTGCCAAGAAGGGTGATCAATCCTTTGAGGCTCCTCCCACCTTTGATTGTTCCATCCTTAATGCATACTGTCATTGTAGCTCCCATTTCCTACAACATAATTTGAACCAAACTCATAGCCAAAGTGGTGAGAATTCATAATAGCAAGAGAAAATAAAAACAAAACTAGTAAGAACAAATAAAAACTAACTCCTAAAACAAGCAAAAACTAGCAAAGAAGCATATTAACATATATACAATAGCCAATAACATAACACCATTACAACTCCCCGGCAACGCCGCCATTAATTTGATAAGCGAAAATTGTTGTCGGTCTAGAATTTCTCTTGTAGAAATTAGAACTTCGTTGTAAGCATAGCTCCAAACCAACAGTCAATCCTCGAATCAAATTAAAAATTTGGTTGTCACAAATAACAAACCCCAAATAAGAATTAACCGAAGTATTCAAACTTCGAGTCGTCTCACAAGAAATTACAATAAAGTGTTCAATTATTGGCTATGAAGGTGCAAAAGGGGGGTTTGATTTGATAAGAGGGGCAATAAAATAAATGACAAGAAAAGTAAAGAGAGCAATTAAAGAAAGTAATTAATAAAGAGAGACATTCATGGCAAGGGTTGAGGTCATAGGTTTTCCATCCTAGTCGCTAATAACAATAATTAATAAGAATTTATCTTATTTCGTCATCTCCAACATTGGAAGAAGGTGTAAGTTATCTTCCAAGAGAGAAAGTCAAACAAGACTAGTTAATCTCAAATCAAAATTCCTAATCAAATTACTAATTGAATTAGCAAAAGATTAGAGTCATTGAAAATGATATTAACTAACAACTCTAGATCATCAACATAGGTTGGGTTTTCATGACTCAAGATTGCCTAATTACTCTTTCCAAGCCAAGAATGCTCAAAGTCTATTCTAAAGCCCAACCAAACATTTTGTCAAACACTTGGAAGGCATAAAAGTAAAGCATAATAAATGACAAGGAATAGTAAAATCTACCAACTACCAATTGCAAGGAAAGTAAGATCACAACTCAAATCAACCATAAAAGAACATCAAAGCTTAAATTGCATTAAAGAAAAGATCCAAATCCAACATGAGTTCATCATCACAAAGGAGAGCAAAAAGGGAAATTAACACTATAAATCATGAGAATGAAGGAATAGAAGCAAGAATTCATAAAAGAAACAAGATGAAAACATGTAATTGAACCTAAATCTAGAAGAGATTAACCTAACCTAATTCTAGAGAGAAGAGGGAGCTTCTCTCTCTAGAAAGTAACCTACATGATGCTATACTACCAAACAATTGCTCTTCCCTTGCCCCAGCTTGAATTCTACATGAAATAACATCAGAAATGAGTTAGGTTGGGCCCAAAGTACTTCAGAAATTACCCCCAGCGATTTCATCTTTAGTGGGCCACGAGCAGCATTGGCACGCACGCGTACATGGCGCGTGCGCGCCCCCTATACGTGAAGCAACATATGGCAAATTTTATATCATTTTGATGCCCCGGATGTTAGCTTTCCAACGCAACTAGAACATCCTCATTTGGACCTCTGTAGCTCAAGTTATGGTCGATTGAGTGCGAAGAGGTCAGGCTTGATAGCTTTACAGTTCCTTCATTTCTTCATGAGTTCTCCCACTTTGCATGCTTTTCTCCTCACTTCTTCCATCCAATACTTGCCTTATAGACCTGAAATCACTCAACAAACATATCAAGGCATCGAATGGAATTAAAGTGAATTAAAATCACCAATTTTAGGGCCTAAAAAGCATGTTTTTCACATTTAGGCACAAATCAAGGGAGAATTGCAAAACCATGCTATTTCATTGAATAAATATGAGAAAAGATGATAAAATCTCCCAAATTAAGCACAAGATAAACCACAAAATCGAAGTTTATCATGTTGCACACCAAAATAATTTAAGGGTGAATGAAGGATGCTAAGTTTGGTGTTCCACCAAAGATCTCATTTAAAAACACATTTCAACCCTCTGCATAAATGGTTACTAGCTCCAAACAATCAGGGAAATCACTAAACCATTGTCTGTCTTCTAGTTTCTAGTTTTACTACTTCTAATTTTTAGTTTTATTACTTTTAGCAAAAGCACATGGTTTCATGTAACTGATGCATTATAGACAGTAGCAAGGGACTAAGTTTGGTGTTCCCTCACCAAAGTAAGTTCAAGAATCTACAATAATTCATGCATGCTAACCATCTGCCTAAGTGCTTGAAAAAACAAGCAACTTCTAATAATTATGCAGAAAAGACACTCAACCTCTTAAAAGAATCATCACCAAGGGAAATGCAAAAGTAAAAGATGATGATGACAAAAGGAAAGCTGCAAGACACTCCTGATAGGTTATATTGTCACAAAATTTACTCTGCTTTGAAATATTCTGAATGAGAAGTTGCTGTTTACCTTGATATTAAGTGCAATTAGTGCAAATTTTGATGTCTGTTAAATGCACTAGCTGCATTATGCTTGTTACCACTCATCTGCATTAAATTCATGTCTTGTTTCCCTTCTGCATCAATAAGAGAAAATGTTTGAAATAGAAAGTAATTGTCCAATATAGTAGGAATTAGAATAAAGACTTGTGGTGGTAATTGCTTGATTGGATGATAAGCTTAATAATAAAAGCTGCAGAATAGAATGTCCTTTGTAGTGTGAACCTAGTTGCTGTTATGAAACCTTTTATTAATGATCATCCCTGAAAAATGAAGAAAAGTAAGAAAGAAAAAGAAAAGAAAAAGCCAAGAATTGGCAACAAGAAAGAAAGAAACAAATAATAAGGCTAGACACCAATAGCTTAGACCTTAGGACATATGCCTGTGGTGCTTCTTATACTAGGATATACTTGGACAATTAGGTTTTGAGGAGTCTTTTAAAACTTGGTAACTTGGATTAACTAATCCGGGATTACCAACCGAAAGTCCATTATCAAGAGCAACCTAGTTACGAAGCATTTAGTAACCCAAAGAGGTGCTGGGCATCAATGTTCCTAAGAAGAATTGTAAGCCAAGTGTCTGTAGTGAAGAGGTGTTGAGAAAAATTGAGCCAAAAGGCTGTTGCAACACTTGACACTAAGCTTTCAGTGAGAAATAAGTTTCTAAGCAAAAGAAAGAAGGAAAAAGCTAACAGGGATCAATAAAAGAACAAGGCATTATAGCAGCAACTCTAATGAATCCTCAAAGAGACATTTCATATCTATCAGCAAAGAATAATTGAGCTGCATTTTTGTCTGCATAAAATCCCATAGTTCAAATTCTATTACCTGCTAAATAAGGACACATATACTTCTCTGTTTTGTTTCATTTATTCTCATGTTTAGTGCTTGCTTGGGGACAAGCAAGATTTAAGTTTGGTGTTGTGATGACATGTCATCTTATGCTAGTTTTACAAGCATTTTTCACTTGTTTCATTAGGTTTTATGCACTTTCTTGCACAATGAGTAAGTGATTGGAGTGAGATTTCATGGTTATTTTGAATCAATCAAACATAATTTATTTTACACAAAATCATAGGTTTTATGCTAGAATTAATTAATTTTATGAATGATGCAAAGATCTTGTGATCTTGGTGAAACCTTGATTGGTTGTTTGGTTGCTTGTAGGTGAAGAAATGAGAAAGAAAGGGAAGCAATCAGGGAAGCGTTACGTTCTCTTTGTGAACGCCACACTCAACAACGCTTTTGGGATAGCGTTCACTTTGGAAGTGAACGTGGCGTTCACTTTGTGCACGTTTTCATGAAGTTCAGCCTGGGAGCCAAGACCTCATGCCATCCACACACTAAGGACGCTCAAAATTTCAACGTAGCGCTCAACCAAGGGAGCGCTAGGAGAAGCACTCAACCAAGGGAGTGCTAGGCAGCGCTCGGCAAGTGAACTTGCACTCACTAAAGGAGTGCCAAAGAAGGGAATGCGCGCACCATAAGGAGAGCGCTCAAAAATTGAGCGTAGCGTTCAATAGGTGAACGCTAGGGGAGGCAACAAGGCGCACCAAATTGGCACACCAAAAGGAAGTGAACGCAGCGTTCACTAATTGCACGGAATGCTCCACTGGAGCTACAATGCAACCTTGATCCACTTGAACCAAACCACCCCTGACCCACTCTTCTTCAAGGCCAAATCAAAAGCCCATTCCAATTGCTCAATGACTGAAAATAGAAAGTGTATAAATAGAAGCAATTTTGATTTGAGAAGGACCTTTACTTCATTTTTGTTTTACTTTTGAAAATAAAAAGTGTATAAATAGAAGCAAGTTTGGCTTTCTGTGTTCATTTTCTTTTCTTCTAAGTATTGGAAATTGTATCTCAATCTTCTTTTCTGTTTTCATTTAACCTCTTCTGCAATTTCTTCTTTTCTGTTTTGGTCAAGAGAGCAATTGAGATTTGAGTTTCTTTCTGTTTTGTTATTTAAAGGCAATTGTTGATTTCTCTTTAAGTTTTTAAATCTGATCCAAGTTCTCATTCCGTTTTGACTCCTTTGCAATTTTTCCATTTCTGTTTTGCTACTGAGATCCAGATCTAAATCTCTTCATCTCATAGTTCTCTGATTTACTTCAATTTACATTTTCCAGCTCAATTTTGAATCCCAGTACCCAAATCCCTTTTATTCTTAATGCAATTTAAGTTTTTTGTCAATTTAGATTCAGCAATTTAAATTTCTTGCACTTTAAGTTTCAGTTATTTACATTTCTTACAATTTAAGTTTCAGCTCTTTTACTTTCTTGCACTTTAAGTTTCTGCAATTTAATTCTTCTGCACTTTAAGATTTTGTCAATTTACCTTCTCCCTTTTATTTTCTTGCAATTTTACTTCTTTTAATCAAGTTTCACTCAAATCATCAACTATTTGCTTAACTAAATTCATCACCTAACTAAAATTGCTCAATCCATTAATCCTTGTGGGATCGACCTCACTCTTGTGAGTTATTACTACTTGATGCGACCCGGTACACTTACCGGTGAGTTTTGTGTGGAATCGTTTTTCCCTTATCAGAGATCTATTTACATTTTTACCTTGCATAGATAAAACCAAAATATTCAACAAGTATAATTCAAAGGTGAGAAATCTATTTAAGTATGTTATAGGGCTTATTTTATGGAACAAATCTTAAGAAGATCCTTCTTCTTAATGGTAAGCTTTATGGTGTTAGATAAGAAGTTGCTATATGATTTATATGATAATTCTTATGCATGAAAAGCAAAAGCATTAGATCAACTTTAGTGTAATTGTTTAAACTATAGTAAAGCAATTCATGGAAGGAAAATTATAACGTACAAATTTGTCTATACAGATTGATGGATTACGTAATAAGTGGCACTATAATGCTTGGAAGGGGACAGGCTTGGCAGAGATTATGACACTTGTCGTGCTTGCTAGGGGAGCCACGGCTTAGAGGAGGATAATCAGTTGCTTGCAAGGGAGGTGGGCCATTGTTTTAATATTTGGTCATGGACCGTTCTTTGTGGTCATGGAAATTTTTTACTTTTGTTCTTTTTATTTTTTTTGGTCATGTGGTGGGTGGCTAGTTAGATAGGCTTCTTCCTTGTTTTTTTTATTTGGTTAGATTAAATTTTATTTTGGAAAGAAATATTATA
>NC_029787.2:50456330-50457368 GCF_000816755.2 Arachis ipaensis | reverse complement strand
TAAAAAAAAAAGAAAAGATCTTATGACAATTAATTTTATGCTGAATAAATAAATTTTATTGAAGTAAAATGTATTAAAATACTAACTAGTTCATGTATTATTTATTTTGATTTAATAATGATAATAATAATATAAATAATAATAACAATAAAAAACAGATAGTAATAATGTTAAGAAACAAAAAGTAATAAGATAGTAAAATTATATTTTTGGAAGAGCATAAATGAAAGAGTAATAAATTATTTTAGAAAAATTAGCACAATTAAACTCCTATGTCGTCTCATCCAAAGGAACAGATGTAATTAAATAATTGTATAAAAATATTTTATACTGTCAGTACATCGAAATTAAACTATAATTTGTATCTTAAAGTATAACATAAAAATACATACTAAACTAAATTTAATAAAAAAGAAAACATTATTGAAGCATTATAAATTAATGAACTTATTTAGTTGAAGTTTATATGAATAAGTTTTTTTACTCAAATTTATTATTATTATGCTTCCTCTAATTATAGTTTGAGGTATAGATTATCATTATTGTCCTCCTCCGTACTGGAGGAAGTGTAACTACAGATCTCTTCTAAACTCTTTGAATCAGACCCCTCCTCTCCACCGCTAAATCAAACCTAAAGTCAATCTTCAATAACACAGCAACTCAGTCACCTGCTACGGTACAAAGAAAGCGAATCAATATGATACACCACTGAATAAACCCAACTGTAGGCACGATTTCAAAATTCAGTTCATAGTATCAACGATGACATACCAGATTACAGTACATCACACCACAAGCGACCACACCTACTCAACAATCATATCATACACTATCCTTTTCTCTTATCATTCTTTATACATGTATAAATATTATTATCTCACACCCAGTCCGTCACTATTATGTTGCTTTGTTTTATTCCCTTTTCTTGTTTTCTTCATCTATTCACCTTAACCGCTGTAAGACTCCGAATTTTAAAAAGTTATTAATAAATTATTTATAATCATTTATATTTTACTTGAGATTATATTTTTGAGATTT
>NC_029787.2:50444759-50455190 GCF_000816755.2 Arachis ipaensis | reverse complement strand
GTCGTCCTCCTCCATACTAGAGGAAGTGTAACTACTAGGGGTGTTTATGGCCCGGTTCGACCTGAAAATTCGGCCCGGCCTCGAACATTTTAGACGCTAATTTAGTGTGATTTTATTGGGTCTAGGGCTGCGTAAGGATCTCAAAATAAGACCTGGTCATTAATTTGGGTCTGGTACGGGCCATAACTTGGGTCACCCGAACCCGGCCCGGTGGCCCAGTCATTATACACAATTAATATTTTGTGTTATTAGTGATGGATGATGGCTATTCTTATGTGGAATTTAAGTATTGTAAACTTTAATATTTTGTGTTATTAGTCATTATAAGACTATAAGTTACTGTTTTATGTTTAAAATACATAAGACTTTAGACTAATGCATAATATTGTGTTATTTGTATTGATTTAAATATTTGGTGTTATTAGACAATATTAGTATTGATTGTGGTTATGATTTAATTTTAGAGAAGAGTTGGTTCTTGTTATATTTTTTTAAGTGAATTTTACCATGTCAAATAATGGTTGGAGTCTTGAAAATTTGGATATTTTCACATGCTAGCTTACAAGAAGATATCAAGGTAATGTAATGTTAACGGTCCGATTTTCACCTGGTATAATTGTGGCCCAAAATTATTTAGATTTCATTGGGTCTATGGTCGGGTTCGGGTCTAACAAATAGGCCCAGTATATATTTTGGGCCGGGTTTGGATCACATCAAACCTGGTTTCACCCGACCCATGAACACCCCTAGTAACTACAGATCTCTTTCAAACTCGTTGAACCAGACCCCTCCTTTCCATCGCTAAATCAAAGCTAAAATCCAACTTCAATAACACAGCAACTCAATCATCTGCAACGGTACAAAGAAAGCAAATCAATATGATACACCACTGAATGAACCCAACTGTAGGCACGGTTCCAAAATTTAGATCACAGCATCAACGATGACACACCAGATTACAATACATCACACCACAAGCAACCACACCTACTCAACAATGATACCATATACTATCATTTTCTCTTATCATTCTTTATACATGTATAACTATTATTGTCTCACAGTCAGTCCGTCACTATTATGTTACCTTGTTTTATTTCCTTTCCTTGTTTTCTTCATCTATTCATCTTAACCGCAATTAATTATCACTATACTATTATTATTCTTTTAGAGTTTTAATTTTTATTTTTATTTTTTTCTTACTATTCTCTATATACATATCTATCATTGTCTCATGACCACTATTATATTGGCATGTTCTTTCTTTCTTTCTTTTCTTATTCTTTTTTCATCTTCTCTTTTTCGATCCCAATTAATTATCATCATGTATTAGTTTATAATTATTACACTAAAAAATGAACACTACTTTAAAAATAAATTAAAAAATATCATAACTGTGAATCATCTATGCTCTTATAAATGTAATGAAAGAGTAAATTTAACTTCTTCTACTATGAGTATTTTTTTATCTTTATCTTTATCTTTATCTTTATAGCAATATAAATAGAAAGTTCTTATGCTAACATGGCATTCATAAGTTGAGTTTGGGGATTATTTTCTTAGGTGTCTGTAAGACCCCAGATTTTTAGAAAATAAATAATGAGTTATTTATGTTTATATACGTGGTTTTATTTTTAGGAATTTTATGAGATTTCGAGTTTTAAATTAATTCAATTTTATATAAATTTCAATTATAATGAGATATTTTTTTATTTACTCAAATTAATGGTTCTTGTTTAATTAAAATTCAAAGTTTTAGTAATTGGAGATAAAAGAGAGTTTTGTATATAATTTAAATTAAATAATTAAAAGTTTTGATTAATTTTATGAATTCTAAACTCTAATTCCTAATTTACTAATTCTAACCCCAATTTTTACAATACACACGCATATACCCCCTAATCTGTCAACTCCTTGGTGAGCCAGGCTCACCCTCCCCTCATTACTCACTCACCCACTGCCAGCCCCTCTCCCCCATATACACACAACACAGCCTCAGCAAACCAAAAAGAAAAGAAAAGAAAACGAGCATTAAGGGAGACGAGAGAAAGAAGGTTGCGATCAGAGAGGAGAGAGTGCTGCGAGCCAGGGATGACGCAGGGAAGGAGAGGAGCCGTTGTGCTAGGCCGCTGCCAGCTCCGTTGCATCCTGCGCCGCGCCATCGCCGCCCAGACCACGTCTGTTTCGTCGTGTGGGTGAGAGGGGGAAGCTGAGAAAGGCTCAGCCGCGAGAACCAAAGGCGCGTGAGAGAGGGAAGGCGTGATTGACGAAGGGAAGGGAAAAGGATTTCACCGCCGCGGTGTCTCACCACCACTGCTGCCTCCGATCAGAGCCCTAGCCACCGGAGCCCCTATCTTCACCATTGCATGTGGGAGGAGGAGATGACGTTGCCGATTCTGATTCTGCCCAAGTTCCTTATCGTCATTGGAATCACAAACCAGAGGCAGAAGAATGCGTTCCTCCATCGCTAGCCGGCCACCAAGCTTTGACCAAATTGGAGACGTTGCTTCTATTACCTTCCGTTTTGGTAAGCTTATGAAGAAATTGCTCTGTTTCTACCCTGTATCACCTTGCTCCACAATTGTTTCTGATTCATTTAGTTTTTTAGAGTCATTATTATCATTGTTCGGTGCTTGCCGCCCTTGTCTAGAGCTATTGAATGTTTCTGCTATGAGAATATTACTAGAATCGCTGCTGCTGCCACGAATTGGGGATAAAGGGGATTCCTGCATCAAATCCTGCTATTGCGACATCGAGGTAGGGGTTTGTTTGTAAAATGAAAGCTTTTAAATTAAGAATGCCCAAAGATTTTATTGAGTAATTGTCAATAACTTATAAATGTTATGTATGGCTAATTGATGAAAGTCAGAATTGTTGGTAATAGCAAATATGGTTGATTGTGATAAGATTGATTTGTTGATGTGTTTGAGGATGATTTTTATTGGTTATGTGATTTGATGATGATAAGGGTATGCTTGAAAACTTGGTTGGTAGCTAATGAACTATTATGAACATGTGCTTGATTTCTTAAATGTTTGAGAATGCTGAAAATTCTGTGTTTAGCTGGTTGTGATAAAGAATTGCTGGAGTTGCGGCTGTGAGTGCATTATGTTATGTTTTGGTTAAATGATGTACGAATTGAGAATATTATATTGGTCTGAGTTGTGCAGAATGGATGAAGTTGTTTACTTGACTGATTTAATACTTGACTTGGTTAATTTTGGATTGAGTGCTGGTTTGAATCAAAATAAATTGAGAAATTATAAGAGAGAGGGAGCCCGTAAGGGTGGTGATGTCTAATTTTAGGGGAGGTTCTATCCGAATTTTAGCAAAAATATACGAAAAATGATTTTTATTTTAAAAATTTGATTTATATTAAGAAATGAACTTTGTACTAGAAATTCAATTTACAGGCTTATTTTGAGAAGTGATTCTATGTTGAATAAAAGATTTGATTTACATATTTTCAAATTCGAGAAAAGAGTTTTGTATTGAAAAGTTTGATTTATACATATAAAGTAAGAAATGATTCTGATATTGAACCTAGTTAGCTTTCAGATTTATAAATGTTTTGGTAATGGATATGGTTTGTTGGATTTATCAATGATTTTTTGAAAATTGAAAACGGTTTGGCAGGGACCCTGGAAAGGTGGAATAGTCCGAATTTTAGAGAAAATGTTGAAATTTTTATAAAACTCCAAGACTTTGTTTAAGGCATTATTTAAAAGACAATCTGATTTATGAATATTGTTTGATTCTGAATTATTACGGAAAGTGTCTTATTTTCAATCCGATTTATTAAGAAAAGTATAATCTTTTAAATTCAATCTTTTGAGAAGAGATTTTGTTTTAAGTTATGATATGAATTCGGTTTGTTAAGAAAAAGATAGAAAGGGAAAAGAGAACATGGCACGTGTGATTATGAAATGATTAAAAGGTCACCAGAGGGTGACGGAAAATAAATGGTTATGGTGCCGATGTGAAAATGTTAAGCCGTGGGCTTTATATGTGAATGATTGTACGGGGACGCCTGTGTGTATGGAATGGCTTCCAGGAGAAAGAGGCACATGCTTCAGCTAGAGAATCAGCGCCAGCATACTTGCAGAGGTCATGTTTGACATACTTCAGCTGGAGAATCAACGCCTGCAAGAAGTAGAAACTTTCAGAGGTTATGCCGCTGGAATACCTTATCTGACTTGCGAGTCGGATTGCGTCAGGTGCGGGTCGAAACCGACAAATGAGCTTATTACCTACGATAGGGATAGACATGCATCATATTATTTGCGCATTTGTTTTTTTTTTTTTGTGTGTTTGCTTATTGTATTTGTCTGTGATTGTGCATGTGTTTTGTTTGTTTCTCTTTATGTGCTTTAGTTAGTATGTTTGTTGCGGGTTTTGGTTGCTACTGTTGACTGGGATTTTCTTCAATGATTTAACTTACTGAGAACTAATCAAAGTCTTTAAAGTGAGTTTTAAAAGTAATTATTTAAAGTTGAAAAGTGATTATTTGCAGCTTAATTCTTTACTCTCACGGCATTCTCTGTCCCTTCTGAGAAACTGCGAGGACGAAGTTCTCATTATGAAAAGTTTTACTGTGTTTTGTTTATATGATATTGTTTTAGTTAGATAATTTTTCTTCCCTCGTCTTTGTTATTATAACTTTTATAAGAGGGATAGGAGTTGTATGTTTTATATGTATATTACATTATAAGCTATTTAAGTAAGAAGTGTCGTATATGAATCTATGCTTGTTTGTTTTTTTTGAGATGAAGTATTTACTTCCAGTTTTAAAAGAAATCAGCGATACGGTATTGAGTCAAAGGCTCAATATTAAATAATAAATAAGGAAAACAGGTTAGTGACTCCTTACTTTTGGTACGATTATAACGTGCTAGTGATAGGACTTTTTCTAATGACAAGAGTTTGAGTTTTAAATGCATGACTGTCTATTGATTAATGCTATTAGTCGATCATTGCATTTCTCATGGTATTAGGTCTGGCCAACTTAGTACTGATGATTGGTGTATACGAAAACACTAACGGATTGTCATAGGCAAATATAGTTCATAGGTAATACAAATCACGGGGTTTGGGAACGTTAGAAGTTACGTCTCGGGGTTATTTGATTACGTATCTTGTTCCTCCATGGTTCGTCTTCAAGCTTGTCTGAGGTTTCTTTCTTGAAAAAGTGAGCTAATTATTTCCAGCCTTGTTTCTTGTTCATAGGCATTTTTCATTCGGTCTTAACTGCGTATGTTTCCTTAAATTCCCTGAGATACCAAGCTTATCTTGTAACTTCTGCTTTGCAATCACACTTCTACCCTATTTTCTCTATGTCTTATGAAAATCCAAGTATATGAAACCGTATATGTATCCATATGAGTAGAGACTTTTTACATTTCAACAAGGTGTTTTAAAAAGGGTAAAATGTTGAAATTATGTAATGTTTTATGCAATATGCTAATTTTCGAGAACGAAAATTTTTATAAGTGGGGTGGGATATAAGACGCCAGATTTTTAGAAAATAAATAATGAGTTATTTATGTTTATATATGTGGTTTTATTTTTAGGAATGTTATGAGACTTCGAGTTTTAAATTAATTCAATTTTATATAAATTTCAATTATAATGAGATATTTTTGTATTTACTCAAATTAATGGTTCTTGTTTAATTAAAATTCAAAGTTTTAGTAATTGGAGATAAAAGAGAGTTTTGTATATAATCTCTAAACCCTAATTCCTAATTTACTAATCCTAACCCCAATTTTTACAATACATACACGTATACCCCCTAATCTGTCAACTCCTTGGTGAGCCAGGCTCACCCTCCCCTAATTACTCACTCACCCACTGCCAGCCCTTCTCCCCTATATACAAACAACACAGCCTCAACAAACCAAAAAGGAAAGAAAAGAAAACGGGGATTAAGGGAGACGAGAGAAAGAAGGTTGCAATCGGAGAGGAGAGAGTGCTGCGAGCCAGGGACGACGCGAGGAAGGAGAGGAGCCGTCGCATCCTGCGCCGCGCCATCGCTGCCTAGACTACGTCTGTTCCGTCATGTAGGTGAGACGGAGAAGCTGAGAAAGGCTCATCCGCGAGAACCAGAGACGCGTGAGAGAGGGAAGACGCGATTGACGAAGGGAAGGGAAAAAGGTTTCACCGCCGCGGTGTCTCGCCACCACTGCTGCCTCCGATCAGAGCCCTAGCCACCGGAGCCCCTACCGTCACCATTGCATGTGGGAGGAGGAGATGACGTTGCCGATTCTGATTCTGCCTAAGTCCCTCATCGTCATTGGAATCACGAACCAGAGGCGGAAGGATGCGTTCCTTCATCGCCAGCTAGCCACCAAGCTTTGACCAAATTGGAGACGTTGTTTCTATTATCTTCCGTTTTGGTAAGCTTATGAAGAAATTGCTCTGTTTCTGCCCCGTATCACCTTGCTCCCCAATTGTTTATGATTCATTTAATTTTTCAGAGTCATTATTATCATTGTTCGGTGTTGCCGCACTTGTCTAGAGCTATTGAATGTTTCTGCTGCGAGAATATTACTAGAATCACTGCTGCTGCCACGAATTGGGGATAAAAGGGATTTCTGCATCAAATCCTGCTATTGCAACATTGAGGTAGGGGGTTTGTTTGTAAAATGAAAGCTTTTAAATTAAGAATGCCCAAAGATTTTATTGAATAATTGCAAATAACTTATAAATGTTATGTATGGCTAATTGATGAAAGTCAGAATTGTTGGTAATAGCGAATATGATTGATTGTGATAAGATTGATTTGTTGATGTGTTTGAGGATGATTTTTATTGGTTATGTGATTTGATGATGATAAGGGTATGCTTGAAAACTTGGTTGGTAGCTAATGAACTATTATGAACATGTGCTTGATTTATTAAATGTTTGAGAATGCTGGAAAATTATGTGTTTAGCTGGTTGTGATAAAGAATTGCCGGAATTGCGGCTGTGAGTACGTTATGTTATTTTTTGGTTAAACAATGTACGAATTGAGAATATTATATTGGTCTGAGTTGTGCGGAATGGATGAAGTTGTTTACTTGACTGATTTTATACTTGACTTGGTTAATTTTGGATTGAGTGTTGGTTTGAAACAAGATAAATTGATAAATTATAAGAGAGAGGGAGCCCGTAAGGGTGGTGAGGTCTAATTTTAGGGGAGGTTCTATCCGAATTTTAGCAAAAATATATGAAAAGTGATTTTTATTTTAAAAATCTGATTTATATTAAGAAACGAACTTTGTACTAGAAATCTAATTTATTGGCTTATTTTGGGAAGTGATTCTATGTTGAATAAAAGATTTGATTTACATATTTTCAAATTCGAGAAAAGAGTTTTGTATTGAAAAGTTTGATTTATACATATAAAGTAAGAAATGATTCTGATATTGAACCTGGTTAGCTTTCAGATTTATAAATATTTTGGTAATGGATATGGTTTGTTGGATTTATCAATAATTTTTTGAGAATTGAAAACGGTTTGGCAGGGACCCTGGAAGGGTGGAATAGTCCGAATTTTAGAGGAAATGTTGTCGAAATTTTTATAAAACTCCAAGACTTTGTTTAAGGCATTATTTAAAAGACAATCTGATTTATGAATATTGTTTGATTCTGAATTATTACGGAAAGGGTCTTATTTTCAATCAGATTTATTAAGAAAAGTATAATCTTTTAAATTCAATCTTTTGAGAAGAGATTTTGTTTTAAGTTATGATATGAATTCAGTTTGTTAAGAAAAAGATAGAAAGGAAAAAGAGAACACGGCACGTGTGATTATGAAATGATTAAAAGGTCACGAGAGGTTGACAGAAAATAAATGGTTATGCTGTCGATGTGAAAATGTTAAGCCGTGGGCTTTATTTGTGAATGATTGTGCGGGAACGCCCGTGTGTATTGAATGGCTTCCAGGAGAAAGAGGCACATACTTCACCTGAAGAATCAGTGCCTGCAAGAACTTGTAGAGGTCATGTTCGGCATACTTCAACTGGAGAATCAGCGCTTGCAAAAAGTAGAAACTAGTAGAGGTTATGCCGCTGGAATGCCTTATCTGTCTTGCGAGTCGGATTGCATCAGGTGAGTGTCGAAATCGACAAATAAGCTCATTACCTGCGCTAGGGATAGACATGAATCATATTGTTTGCGCATTTATTTTTTTGGTTGTGTTTGATTATTCTATTTGTCTGTGATTGTGCATGTGTTGTGTTTGTTTCACTTTATGTGCTTTAGTTAGTATGTTTGTTGTAGGTTTTGGTTGCTACTGTTGACTGGGATTTTCTTGAATGATTTAACTTACTGAGAACTAATCAAAGTGTTTAAAGTGAGTTTTAAAAGTAATTATTTAAAGTTGAAAAATGATTATTTGCAACTTAATTCTTTACTCTCACGGCATTCTCTGTCCCTACTGAGAACCTGCGGCTGTGACTGCGAGGACGAAGTTCTCACCCCTGTAGAGCTTTACCTTTTTAGGAATCAGATGAAGGAGCATTATGAAGAGTTTTACTGTGTTTTGTTTATATGATATTGTTTTAGTTAGATAATTTTTCTTCCCTCGTCTTTGTTATTATAACTTTTTATAAGAGGGATAGGAGTTGTATGTTTTATATGTATATTACATTATAAGCTATTTAAGTAAGAAGTCTGGTATATGAATCTATGCTTATTTGTTTTTTTTAAGATGAAGTATTTACTTCCGGTTTTAAAAGAAATTAGCGATACAGTGTCGTGTCAAAGGCTCAATATTAAATAATAAATAAGGAAAACAGGTTAGTGACTCTTTACTTTTGGTACGGTCATGACGTGCTAAAAGTTAGGGTGTTACAGTGTCGCCGTTAGAAATTTTTGAAACTTTATTTACAAATTAATAAATAATAAATTATTTGGTTAGGTTGTTAGATATTAATAAGGATTTAGTTTTCTAGTTTATTAGCAAAGTTGTTAGAAATTTTATTTTTATTTTTAATATTATTGAACTAATTTAAAATGCTGACATGACGCTCATATGTTGAGTTTGGGAATTATTTGCTTAGGTGTCGTTGTTTTAATTAAAATTTTATTTATAAATTAATAAATTATTTGGTTAGATTAATAGATATTAACGAGGATTTAGTTTTTGAATTTACTCGTAAAGTAGTTATATATTTAATTTTTAATTTTATTGAACCAATTTAAAAAAAGTTATTTATAAATTCTTAATAAATTAGTACCGTAAGTAAACCTTAAAATATTGATTAAGAAAAATAATTTTTAATACATTTAATTTAATAAATCATTGTGTGCATTTTTTCTAGAATAGTATAAACTAAAATCTCCCATGTTTCGGCAAAAGCTTAAAATTAATTGAACTAATTTAAAAAAAATTATTTAATTGAACTGGAATGCCCTTCGATAAAGATGGTTTCATTCTTTTTTGTTTTTTTTTTTTTTGGATACCTAATTTAGTGATCCACTGCTGCTAAGGTCTATTCCACAAGTTTATCAGTTACCACTTCTATTCATCAGGCTTGACTTAGCCACAGTCACTATCCAAACCTTGCCAGGACCTGCACCTGCCAGTGCTATGTGTTGATATGCTATTGAAGCAGATGAAATATCTATAAATCTGTACCAAATAGCATCTGTACCATAGTGCGACCCTTCATGAAAAGGGTATAGCGACCTTATTCTTTGAATCCAAATAATCGTAAAAGAAGGAATTCTAACCTAAAGCCCAATGCAAATTTTTATACATACCATAGTTGAAAAGATGTGAGCTCCATATTTTACACAAGCTAAGATAAAGGAAGGACGGATCTTTTTTCATATACCTGCGAATTGACTAAACCAAATTCATGGAACCTATGAAATCAATAGAAAAGATATTTATTTAGGTAGGATAGACGTGTTAGGATATTGTGTGTTAATAGATTAATGTATTACCATTGACAAATTCAACTTATTGATGGATGTGGTGTCACTAAAAAGAAACACAAATCTATTAATAATATATAGTTATCTTTGATATACATGCAATACTCAATGAATATTTTACGATAAAGATTGAGTATGTTAATATCTACAGGATTATTATAAGAAAACTAATCCAATACGATTTAGTTAATCTCTTACAAAAATTACTCAAAAGTCACTTTTGTAATACTTTACACATGCGTTAAGATTAAGTAATTTTTTTATCATAAATAATATTACTATATCAGTATTTTATACTAATGTAGAAATATTAATTAAAAAAAAAATTTTCAGTCAATGGTTTGTTTTATTTTAATCTAATCAAAACAAATAGGATGACGACAATTGACCTGATACTTATTTCAGTTCATCTATATATTTGATTGACTAAGATACCTTATACTTGAATTAATATTAAGTAAAAAGGTTGACTATAATAAAAAATAGAATAAAAAAATTATATATAAA
>NC_029787.2:50442129-50444722 GCF_000816755.2 Arachis ipaensis | reverse complement strand
ACACAAATATAAATACCAATTATATATTAGTATTATATATTAATCTAAAATTTGAACATATTAACTTTATTTTACAAAGTCAAAACGATACTTTAAAATTTCACATAATTTTCATCTAAACACGATATTCATTAATAAACCTAAAATCATTAGTAAATAAAAGGGAATCATAGCTTATAAGAATATGAGTGTCTTACTCACACATACATAGTAGGTACCTTTCCATGTATTATAGTCTCATCAGATATTCCTGACGTCAAAGCTTTTTTAAATATCTTACATAAAACTATAAAATTTATTTAAAATATTTAGTAACTGATGAGCGGATAATTTATACGCTTTTTGGCATTGTTTTTACATAGTTTTTAGTATGATTTAGTTAGTTTTTAGTATATTTTTATTAGTTTTTAAATAAAAATCACATTTTTGGACTTTACTATGAGTTTGTGTGTTTTTCTGTAATTTTAGGCAATTTCTGGCTGAAATTGAGGGACTTGAGCAAAAATCAGATTCAGAGGCTGAAGAAGGACTGCAGATGCTGTTGGATTCTGACCTCCCTGCACTCAAAGTGGATTTTCTGGAGCTACAGGAGTCCAAATGGTGCGCTCTCAATTGTGTTGTAAAGTAGACATCCAGGGCTTTCCAGAAATATATAATGATTCATACTTTTCCCGAGTTTAGACGATGCAAACTGGCGTTCAACGCCAGCTTTCTGCCATATTCTGGAGTTAAACGCCAGAAATAGGTTGCAAAGCAGAGTTAAATGCCAGAAACAGGTTACAAACTGGCGTTTAACTCCAAGGAAGACCTCTACACGTGAAAGCTTCAATGCTCAGCCCAAGCACACACCAAGTGGGCCCGGAAGTGGAATTTTGCATCATTTACTCATTTCTGTAAATCCTAGTTACTAGTTTAGTATAAAAACTACTTTTAGTGATTTATTTCACATCATCTTTGGATCATTTTTAGATCTTTGGAATGTTTTTCCTTAGACGCTTAGGGGGCTGGCCATTCGGCCATGCCTGGACCTTGTTCTTATGTATTTTCAATGGTAGAGTTTCTACACACCATAGATTAAGGTGTGGAGCTCTGCTGTTCCTCATGAATTAATGCAAAGTACTATTATTTTTCTATTCAATTCAAGCTTATTCTTATTCTAAGATATTCATTCGCACCCAAAAACATGATGAATGTGATGATTAGTGACGCTCATCACCATTCTCACTTATGAACGCGTGCTTGACAAACACTTCCGTTCTACATGAAAGCAAGCTTGAATGCATATCTCTTAGCCTCCTGATTTACGATCAAAGTCTTCGTGGTATAGGCTAGAATTATTAGCGACCATTCTTGAGATCCGAAAAGTCTAAACCTTATCTGTGGTATTTCGAGTAGGATCTGGAAAGGGATAGCTGTGACAAGCTTCAAACTCGCGAGTGCTGGGCGTAGTGACAGACGGAAAAGGATTACTAAATCCTATTCTAGCATGATCGAGAACCGACAGATGATTAGCCGTGCGGTGACAGTGCATTTGGACCATTTTCACTGAGAGGACGGGATGTAGCCATTGACAACGGTGATGCCCAATATACAGCTTGCCATGGAAAGGAGTATGAATGATTGGATGAAAGCAATAGGAAAGCAGAGGTTCAGAAGGAATAAAAGCATCTCCATACGCTTATCTCCTATTTTATATTTTAATTATATTTTAATTATCAAATCTCCATAACCAATTGAATCTGCCTGACTGAGATTTACAAGGTGACCATAGCTTGTTTCAAACCGACAATCTCCGTAGGATCGACCCTTACTCACGTAATGTTTATTACTTGGACGACCCAGTGCACTTTCTGGTTAGTTGTGTGAAGTTGTGACAAAGAACTAAAATCATGAACGTGCGCATGAAATTTTTGGCGCCGTTACCAAGGAATGAACGATCACGATTTCGTACACCAGTAACAACAGGAGTTAGCCATAAATCTTTTTAAATATTGGTCCAACTTTCTTGGTAAGTTAATTAAGAGTCATCAGTACCATAGACAATTATAGCAATGTCATCAGTATAAAAGTACACTAAGTTTATATCATCATATATATAGCCTGTGGATTGATGTCTTTGGATATAAATTCACAACTAAATCATGAAAATTTAAACAAAGTAGTTGTTACATGGTCCATTGAATATGTCTATTCCTATTTTAACTTACTTATTATAATCAACCTGGTTATGATATCATAAGTATAAAATTCAAAAGTATGTTTATGTTCATAAATCATATTAAAATAATAAAAAATAGTCACCTCCAAGCTAAAGAGGTATATCCATTCAATTAAAACATATCTTTAAAATTATTTAAAGATTATTTTTGAAAATATGATTTAGTTTATTTAAGAAAAACCTCCTCAATCTTGTCAAAGATATGTTACACTTAATTTTGTGGGTTTGTAACTTCCTTCTTTTAATCTGTTCTCTTAATTTAATACCAAGTAGATTCATATCTTCACTATTTTCACATCTTTTAAATGTTGCACTCTGAATAGGCAAAATTAGCCAAATAGTCACCTTAACTCCTCAATTCTAAAGAGGTATCTT
>NC_029787.2:50436754-50442032 GCF_000816755.2 Arachis ipaensis | reverse complement strand
ACACTAAAGAAAAGAAAGCCTGTTATTGTTTGAAAAACTTATCTCAACCTTTTATTCTTTGTCTTTCAATAATGAGTGACATAGCACCCAGAAAATTTGATCTTCCACACCTTGGCAATGATCTCCTATGAAAGATCTTTACCAAGGCTGACTCCAAAATAGTTGGAAAGCTCAAAACAACAAGCAAAGTGTGAAATTTCAAACTCACATCACCATTGTTTGTGAAACAGAATTTCTTGAAGAACTAACATAAAAATAGGAGTGTCATTGTTGGTGTTGGATACCCCTCTATTGATGACTTCTGTCAATAGTTTGTGTGAGCTGATGCGGATAGCGGGAATCAAAGTTAACTCAACATTCCTGTGGACATCAACAACTTTGGATTCTACACATTTATAGGCTCTGACCATGGAACCCTTTGCATAAGATTGTCACAGAGAAGCATCAATTCTTCCTTTTTTATTTGGAACCCTCTAACGAGGGAGTCTAGATTTGCAATAGATGTGACAAGGAAACACCAATGTTATACGGTGTCTCTTTATGCATTCAGGTTCTTACACGATTCCTTTGAGTATTAGGTACTCTATGTGTTCAAAAAAAAATTTTTAGAAAGAACATGTTCTGGACTCTGTACAACTCCTTTGATGCTGACTGAAAACACTAGAAGTTTCCAGAGTGACGTTCAAAAACAAGGTCCTAAAGCTGTTATTGACTAGGGAATTTTTACTGGGTTGGCTAGGATGGACCAAGCTTTATTCAACCTTCACAAATTTGCACTTTTGATATGCTCCAACAATTGTTTTTTGAATGTGACATCCCAGATGCTGCCAAATCTGACTACCACTCTCTAACACAGTTTAATGGTGGTGTTGGATTCACATCTTACCATAATGTTGGTTTTAGTAAACAAGTCATGGCTTAACAGTTTAAGAGAGATGTGCAAAACCAAATTGACTGGGAGAGATTGATAAAGACCTCAAGCATAGCGATTCCATACAATCCCACAATGTTAGTTGGAAAAAACATATTCTCTGTAATTAGGGCTGGCAATGGGTAGGGTAGGGTAGGGTTTAGACTCTATCCTAATCCTACCCACGGGTTGTGAATTTTCTTAAAACTCTACCCTACCCTACCCGCGGGTTGAGAATCTCTCAACCCTAACCCTACCTGCACGTTAAAGTTCTAAACCCTATCCTACTCGACCCTACCCGCAGAAACAAAAAATTTTTTCAAATAAATATAAAATTCAACCATTTTAAATTTAATACATATTTATAAAATAGAAAATAAAAAACTAAGTTCAAATTAAAACTAAAAATAATAAAATCTTAAAGAAATTCAACATAAAATCACAAATAATATGATCATTAACTAGCTTAGTGATTATTTCAAGTTTTTATAAGAAGAAGATTGTGAGTACAAGACTCATTTTCTTCACTATATATATAACTTTTACATATATATTATATAATATATTAAGGATGCGGGTAGGGTAGAGTAGGGTATACTCTAAACCTGTACCCTACCCTACCCGCAACGATAGAGTAGACAATCCTACCGAAACGGATTGGTCCGAGTTGGGTACGCATGGGTAGAGTATATATTGCCAGCTCTATCTGTGATGGAATTGAGGACCGGCTGTGGTGGTTCGAATGACACCGAGAGGACTGATCTAATAATAGCAAGACTTAAGTTTGTGCATTCTAGGATAGAGCATATACTTCACCATGTTTGGGAAGAGAATGTATATGATCCGCCATAATGAATGTTGAAAGCCTTTATCGAGTTTAGGGGTATTGGTAGCAAGTGATGTTAAAGATGTCACGTTTCTATTTGCTTAGCATTTTTCTAATGTGTCAGGTGTAGTTGTCATGCAGGTCTCATGTTGACTAGTGTTTTCTTTTTATTCCCTTTGTTGGTGGTTAGTAATTTTCCAAGTCTAAGTTAAGCCAAGTTAGAGTAAGTGTTGTAAACAACTTGGCATCTGTTTTAAACATTTACTAAGGATCACTTAATCATTAGGTGTTATGAATGTTGTTAACCACCAATTATGAATGTCCTGTTGTTATTATTTCAGCTGTGACTCATTAGTAATGCTAAAGTTTTTTATCCTTATGAAGAAGAAAATTAACTTAGTAAAATTATTGTTATTTTGAAATAGGAAATTTAATTACTATATTTGCACTATTTATTCAATTCTATTAACGAATATGTTTTTTAAGCATTAGCTAAAAATTGTGTTATTATGAGAAACTAATACTATGCACATTGATATCCACACTACAAAATACTATCAATTTACTAAACCTTTAACTACTTGCAGATTTATTCTTACTGTTACTATTATTAAATAATAATTATCAATAAAATTCAAACGGTAGACATAGCTTACACAAAAGGAAACTATAGTATAATATTGTTAGCCCACCAAAAAAATGACTCAATGTTGTATTCGAAACAAACAGCCCAACCGGCAAAGTTTAGACAGAATCATTTAACTAGAGGGGCAAACAAACTATATGGAGGCTTCAAAATAGAGTATAGTAAGACATAGATAGATAGGGGTGAAGCATACTTAGATACATAGACAGCAAGTGAAGCTAAGAAGAAATGGATGGAACAAATGCTTCTTCATATAGATGTAAAAGAAAGATTATTATGGATCAAAAAAGAAAAAGGTTGCAGACATCAGAACCAACTTCTGAGAATATTCCATTGTTTAGGCCACCTCTACAACAGATTAGTCCTAACACAAACTCAAACATACCAGGTACACAGATTTTATGAATAGGAACTTATCTTTCATTACATTATTGTTATGAATTTTGGTGAAGAATTATAGTACAGCATGGTGTGGAAATAAATAGAAAGAGAAACATTATTGAGTAGGGTGTAAATATTTAGTTTTGATTTCTTAAAGCCTTTGGGTAAAACTATCATTCATCTTTATTTACAAATCAGGCAAAGCTAACATATATAAACATGTCAAAAACAACATATGTTAGTGGGAATAGAGGGTCAGCATGTTTGGAGAACACTACAAACATGAATGCACAGTGTAGCAACGTGATTTTTGGTACATCATCCAACCAAGGTTTTAAGGAGGTATTAACCAGAACAAAGGTAGAAATACTGTAAGACCCAGTTAATTAACGACTAATTAAACTATAAATGAGAATTTATTCTAGAAAGCCAAAAATGTTATTTTTATGGCTAAATGTGATAGAGGAGATTGAGACGAGAATTTCGGTACCAATTTTATAGAAATCGGACCAAGATTGGACCGAACGAGCCAAACCGGTCCAACCGGACCCAAAGTGGACCCTTGGCCCAACTAAACTAAACCAAAACCCTAGTTTTCAGCACTCTCTCTCCTCACAACATACTCAAACACGCTGAAATTGGTATGGAGGGGGGAAGAACACTCTCTCAAGTTCTCTCCCTTGGTTGATCTTCAAACCACCATAACTTTTGATCTAGAGCTCCGATTGCCTCTCCGTTTGCAGCCACGCGTTCACCGCGGAGAGCTCTACAAAACCCATACAATTAATCTTGAGGTAAGCCACGTTTTACTGTTCGAAATTTCAGCCCTTGATTTCGAGTTTCATGAGCAAAAATGTTGAGATTTTGGGTTCTTTGATGTTATAGGACCCAACTCTCTTGAAGGAGAAGGTTAATCTTGTCTCCTTGGACCTTGGATGTGGTAACCATTTGATAAAGAAGTGTTAAAATGGTTGGATGTGGTTTTGGGAATTTTGGTAAAATGTCAATGTGTGAGTTGAGGATGGCTTGTTGTTGATTTTGGTACATTTTGAATGATTTCAAAGAGAAGGGTTGAAATTGGCATGTTTTGATTGATTTTGAAAAGAGTTGAAAGTGGCTTGTTTTGAAAATGGCACTTTGTGGTTTTGTATGAAAATATGGTTTCTGGGCATATTTTGACGGGACATAACTTGGACTACGGATCTCTGATTTGTGCCAAATTTGTTTAGAAATGAAATTGGATCCGGGATGTCCATGCCGTTCAAAGAACGGGTGAAAACGATTTAAAATGAGGAAGTTATGTCCACCGGAAGATTGGGGGTTGAATCTGTGAATTCTGCAGCTTTTAACTTAGAAAAATTTTAGCAGAATCACCCCCCGCGCGTAGGCGCACTTGGCGCGTACGCGCCGTTCTTCCAGGAAGCGCCATCCATGCATGCGCGTGATGTGCACAGACGCGCCGAATGTGCTGCAACCAATGCCCAGCCATTTTCCAGAGAGTTGTGCCAGTTTTGTGCCTGGGGCGCAAGAGTACCCACGTGTACGCGTGGCTGACGCGTGCGCGTCGTTTGGCTAATTTTCAACCCACGCGTTCGCGCGTATGACGTTTGCGCGTCGATGAGTTTTAAGGCCAACCACGCGTGCGCGTGGAGTGTGCATACGCGTGGCCCTGTTTTCATCCCAAAGTTGATTTTTGAGTTTTAAAGGCCAAATTTCATACTTCTAAGCCTCGGATCTCACCACTTATATCTTAAATCATTATGATATGCCTAGCATGAGGAAAAAGGGCTAGTGAATGTGGTAACTTACGAGTGAAGCAAGGGGAAAAATGAATGATCATTGAGGATCAAAGATGAAAATGTGAGATGCGGAGAATGGCGGTGGAAGTGCTTGTTATGCCATGGGCCGTTATATGTATATATTACTATGCTCGGACCGGTTATCTTCGCAACCGGGTTTTGAGTCTTGATATTCCTGTTTTTGACACTCTTTTGTATATATATGATCTCACGTTGGTTTATCCTTTGCTCGTTCGTTATCGATCGGAGTGTTGCGCGTTCGAGTTACGGTTTTTGTTTACCCCTTTTTTCTACAAAGGCTCCTAGTTATAATCGATCATTCCTACTACTATACGTACTAAATTTTTGTTTTAGAGGTCGTAATACCTTGCCATCTATGAATTATGACTTAAGCATAAGACTCTATATGGTAGGGTGTTACATTATGGTATCAGAGCAGTTCGTTCCTGTAGAGCCTGAGGAATGGACTGACTATGCTTCTGTGCATTCTCTGTATGTGTGTTATGTGCTGTTAGTATATCTGCTTGATATAATTGGCATAAACGTTCATGAGCATGCATTTGGGACTTTGAAGCACTAAACTTCCGATATTGAGACTGATCAACTTAATATCGATTGTTTGGTGTGTATAGGAACCAGATGGCGCCTCGTGGACGCGGTAGAGGTTGTGGGAGAGGACATAGAGGACATAGTGTGCCGGAGACTAACCCTAATGA
>NC_029787.2:50435173-50436012 GCF_000816755.2 Arachis ipaensis | reverse complement strand
TCGTGGTAAATGATTATTACTTGAATTCGATGATGGTGGACTGTTCTGGAATCGAATGTCAGGGTATCTTGTTGTTAACCGCGGGTGTTTCGGGTGATGATCAAGGGTTGGATCAGATTCCGGTAGTGTGTGAGTTTCCGGGAGTGTTTCTCGATGATATTGAGGAATATCCACCTAACCGAGAGGTCGAGTTTGCTATTGAGTTGGTGCCTGGGGCGGGACCAATCTCAAGTGCTCCTTATAGGATGTCACCGTTAGAGATGGCCGAGCTAAAGTCTCAGTTAGAGGAATTGTTGGGTAAGAACTTTATCCGACCAAGTGTTTCCCCGTGGGGTGCTCCAGTGTTACTGGTAAAGAAGAAAGATGGAAGTATGCGGCTCTGTGTGGATTACAGGTAGCTGAACAAGGTCACCATAAAGAATAAGTACCCATTGCCGAGGATTGATGATCTCATGGATCAGTTACAAGGAGCTGGGGTTTTCTCTAAGATCAATTTGCGATCCGGTTATCACCAGATAAGGGTGAGGGGGGAGGATATCCCTAAGACTGCTTTCAGGACTCGTTATGGTCATTACGAGTATACTGTGATGTCTTTTGGGTTGACGAACGCTCCTGCAGTGTTTATGGATTACATGAATAGAGGATTCCGTCCGTTTCTGGATAAATTCGTTGTTGTCTTCATTGACGACATACTGATTTACTCCAAGACTGAAGAAGAGCATGCGGAACACTTGCGGACCGTGTTGCAGATTTTAAAGGAGAAGAAACTCTATGCGAAACTGTCTAAGTGTGAGTTCTGGAAGAGCGAGGTGAAGTTTTTGGGTCACGTGGTGAGTAAG
>NC_029787.2:50430008-50435138 GCF_000816755.2 Arachis ipaensis | reverse complement strand
AGACCTCATGAAGTTAGTTACCCTATGCACGATTTGGAACTCGCGGCGGTTGTGTTTGCCTTGAAGGTGTGGAGACATTATCTCTATGGGGTTAAGTTCCAAGTCTTCTCTGATCACAAGAGCTTGAAATATCTCTTTGATCAGAAAGAGCTTAATATGAGGCAAAGGAGGTGGATGGAATTATTGAAAGACTACGACTTTGAGTTGAATTACCATCCGGGAAAGGTGAATATAGTGGCGGATGCGTCAAGTCGGAAGTCGTTGTATGTGTCTTGGATGATGATTCAAGAGGAGAAGTTGCTCAAGGGATTCGAGAGTCTAAAAATTGGTGCTCGAGAAGTATCTGGAACCTTGTGTTTGAGCCGATTAGAAATCTCAAGTGACTTTAAGTCTGAACTCCTAAAGGCTCATGAAAATGATGAAGCGTTATGGAAGGTGTTACCGGCTATCGAGCAAGGAAAACAGTGGAGAGTGTCGGAAGAAAAAGATGGGTTATGGAGATTCAAGGGTAGGATCATTGTGCCGGATATTAGTACTTTGAGGCAAGATATCTTGAAGGAGGCACACAAAAGCGGATTCTCCATTCACCCGGGAAGTACTAAGATGTACCATGATTTAAAGGCGATGTTTTGGTGGCCAGGTATGAAGAATGATATGGCGGAATATGTTTCAAAGTGCTTAACTTGTCAAAAGGTAAAGATTGAACATCAAAGACCTTTCGGGATGTTGCAACCTTTAGAGATTCCGCAATGGAAGTGGGAAAGTATTGCAATGGACTTTGTGTCGGGATTGCCAAAGACTAGGACTGGTTTTGATGCTATCTGGGTGATTGTGGACCGACTGACGAAGTCAGCTCACTTTTTGCCCATTCGGATGACTTACACCCTTGAGGAGCTAGCACGGTTATACATAAAGGAGATTGTGAGACTTCATGGTGTACCTGCTACTATAATCTCTGATAGAGATTCTCGTTTTACTTCGAGGTTCTGGGGTGCATTTCAGAAAGCTTTTGGAACCCGATTAAACTTGAGTACAGCTTACCATCCTCAAACAGATGGTCAATCCGAGAGGACGATCCAAACACTAGAGGATATGTTGAGAGCTTGTGTTTTGGACCAACCGGTGAGTTAGGATCGGTATATGCCGTTAGTGGAGTTTGCATACAATAATAGTTACCATGCGAGCATCGGAATGGCTCCGTATGAGGCGTTGTATGGGAGGAAATGTCAATCTCCGCTATGTTGGTATGAAGCTGGAGAGAAAGGCTTGTTGGGGCCGGAGATGATAGCTGAGACCACTGAACAAGTGAAGAAAATCCGAGATAGGATGCTTACGGCGCAGAGTCGCCAAAAGAGTTACACCGATCAGAGGCGGAAGCCCTTGGAATTTGAGGAAGGAGATCATGTTTTCCTTAAGGTTACTCCGACCACAGGAATAGGTAGAGCGATTAAAGCGAAGAAGTTGAATCCTCGATACATTGGTCCATTTCAGATCCTGGAGAGGATTGGACCGGTGGCATATCGGATGGCTCTATCACCTCATCTTTCGAACCTGCACGACGTGTTTCACGTGTCGCAGCTTCGGAAGTACACCCCTGATGCTAGCCATGTGTTAGAACCCGAATCGGTTCAATTAAGGGAAGATTTGACGCTTCCAGTGGCTCCAGTCAGAATTGATGATACTAGTATCAAACAATTGCGTGGAAAGGAGGTTTCATTAGTCAAAGTGGCTTGGAGTCGAGGCGGTGTTGAGGAACACACTTGGGAACTTGAGTCGGAGATGCGAACGGATTATCCGCACTTATTCTCAGGTAATTGTATTTGAATTTTGTGGGCAAAATTCCCAATTAGGTGGGTAGAATGTAAGACCCGGTTAATTAACGGCTAATTAAACCATAAATGAGAATTTATTCTAGAAAGCCAAAAATGTTATTTTTATGGCTAAATGTGATAGAGGAGATTGAGACGAGAATTTCGGTACCAATTTTATAGAAATCGGACCAAGATTGGACCGAACGAGCCAAACCGGTCCAACCGGACTCAAAGTGGACCCTTGGCCCAACTAAACTAAACCAAAACCCTAGTTTTCAGCACTCTCTCTCCTCACAACATACTCAAACACGCTGAAATTGGTATGGAGGGGGGAAGAACACTCTCTCAAGTTCTCTCCCTTGGTTGATCTTCAAACCACCATAACTTTTGATCTAGAGCTCCGATTGTCTCTCCGTTTGCGGCCACGCGTTCACCGCGGAGAGCTCTACAAAACCCATACAATTAATCTTGAGGTAAGCCACGTTTTACTGTTCGAAATTTCAGCCCTTGATTTCGAGTTTCATGAGCAAAAATGTTGAGATTTTGGGTTCTTTGATGTTATAGGACCCAACTCTCTTGAAGGAGAAGGTTAATCTTGTCTCCTTGGATCTTGGGTGTGGTAAGATTCTCAACTCTAGTGTAATTTATTGTTCTATGAGGTTTTGTTTAGAAATGAAATTGGATCCGGGATGTCCATTCCGTTCGAAGAACGGGTGAAAAACGATTTAAAATGAGGAAGTTATGTCCACCGGAAGATTGGGGGTTGAATCTGTGAATTCTGCAGCTTTTAACTTAGAAAAATTTTAGCAGAATCACCCCCCGCGCGTAGGCGCACTTGGCGCGTACACGCCGTTCTTTCAGGAAGCGCCATCCATGCGTGCACGTGATGTGCACGGACGCGCCGAATGTGCTGCACCCAATGCCCAGCCATTTTCCAGAGAGTTGTGCCAGTTTTGTGCCTGGGGCGCAAGAGTACCCACGTGTACGCGTGGCTGACGCGTGCGCGTCGTTTGGCTAATTTTCAACCCACGCGTTCGCGCGTATGACGCTTGCGCGTCGATGAGTTTTAAGGCCAACCACGCGTGCGCGTGGAGTGTGCATACGCGTGGCCCTGTTTTCATCCCAAAGTTGATTTTTGAGTTTTAAAGGCCAAATTTCATACTTCTAAGCCTCGGATCTCACCACTTATATCTTAAATCATTATGATATGCCTAGCATGAGGAAAAAGGGCTAGTGAATGTGGTAACTTGCGAGTGAAGCAAGGGGAAAAATGAATGATCATTGAGGATCAAAGATGAAAATGTGAGATGCGGAGAATGGCGGTGGAAGTGCTTGTTATGCTATGGGCCGAAGGGCCATAATTGTTAATGAATTGGCTGGTTATGGATTTAACCGTGAGCCGGATGGCTAGATTATTGCCGTGCTACGGCGGAGCCATGTTTATGGCCAAGTATAAATGCATATATGCTGTTGATTGAATTGTGAATGTTTGCACTTCCACCATTGGAGATGAGGGTTTCCCTGGGTAGTAGCAATGGCTAGCCACCATGTGCTCCAGGTTGAGACTCGAAGCTCTGTTAACCCAATGTCGTAAGTGTGGCCGGGCACTGTGAAAGGCCCGGATGAGCTCGCCCCCATAAATATTCACCAGTGATGGTGATGGATAAATATTCACCAGTGATGGTGATCGATAAATATTCACCAGTGAGGGTGATGGATATGGATCATGATTATGATCAAGTTTATGATGAGTATAACTTGAGTTGGGGATGCACGACAGAAGGACAATCCAATGGTTAGCTACCAGGACTTGTCGGGTTGGCTCTATAACCGACAGATGATATCATCAGCCACTAGGGACAGGCATGCATCATAAGCATACTACATGAATTGTTTGAGATTGCCTATTGACTGCATATTACTTGCTAATTGCCTAAATGCCTTATCTGTTCCTATTTGTAAATCTCTTGTCTGATATAACTGTGTTTGCTATATTATACTCCTGCTGGTGGTTGGGAGGTCTGAAGGAATTGGAAAGGGAAGTATTAGTTAGACTGAAGAATCTTTAGTCAGTTGCCACTTACGGTTTAGCTTGTTTATAAGCTTTGATATTATCTGGAGGAAGTTCTAGGATTGCCTTCGGCTTTCCTCTATTATTATGTATTATATATGTGGAAGCTGTTACCGTGCTGGGGACCTCTGGTTCTCACCCATGCGGATTTTGTGGTTTTCAGATGCAGGACGCGAGGCTTCTCGTTGAGGCATGCTGGAGACTTCTGGATTAGCGAAGATCTTTTGTTCTCGGGACTCTGTTTTGGTTTATATATCTTATTTAGATACTTTTATCTCCATTAAATAATACAAACTGTGATGACTCCTCTTATGGGAGATTTTGGAGAATAGGTTTTATGTATTTGTGTCCCTTTGGGTTTCCTTTGGGGTTTCCTTATTTTATTATATGTATATATTACTATGCTCGGACCGGTTATCTTCGCAACCGGATTTTGGGTCTTGATATTCCTGTTTTTGACACTCTTTTGTATATATATGATCTCACGTTGGTTTATCCTTTGCTCGTTCGTTATCGATCGGAGTGTTGCGCGTTCGAGTTACGGTTTTTGTTTACCCCCTTTTTCTACAAAGGCTCCTAGTTATAATCGATCATTCCTACTACTATACGTACTAAATTTTTGTTTTAGAGGTCGTAATACCTTGTCATCTATGAATTATGACTTAAGCATAAGACTCTGTATGGTAGGGTGTTACAAATACAAACCTGCGTTACACAAACAAGAGGTAAGCACAATTTAATCATTTGTCTTAAATAGCTCAAAGCTTTATTTGCAGAATTAATAAATGTTAGTGTTGCAGGGACAATCAATAGTATTTTGCAGAAACCAATCTGTTTGGAAGGTGGTGATAAAAAAAATAATTTACCACACAAGAGTAATTTGAATGTAAGTTTCTAGACAATAAATTCATATCGGAGTGCACTATCAAGAGGTTGTGGAAATAGTGATAATATCAATCTAAATTGGTCACTGCTCAAAATTTAGAAATGCAGACTCTGCAATTATTAAGTTTCTAACAATTTATGATAAAAAGAAAGTTCATTTTCATAAAGTTCATCCTACGAATTGAGTAATAATTTAATTGAGAGAATAAATTTAAAAAAGGTACGGCCTGCGTATTAAATGTTGGTATATGATATTTTCTAAAAATTGAGGAAGTTTTTCTTAAATAGACCAGTAATATTTTATAAATAATTTAAATTATTTTTAAGAAGATATGTTATTATTATAAAATTTTTCTGCCTACA
>NC_029787.2:50419261-50429851 GCF_000816755.2 Arachis ipaensis | reverse complement strand
TTGTTTTATATATATATATATATATTACGATGAAAAATTATGATAATACATTATCATTAATTTTAACTAATATATTCAAAAATTCTTATTGTTTGATAAATTTAGAATCACTTTTTCATTTCATTATACATAAATATATTAGTCAATTGACTAATATATCTTACACTTGCATTTAATACTAAGATTAACTTAGTATTTGAGAGAAACCTTTAATTTTTTTTTATTGTTAAAAATTTTCTAATTTTTTATTTCTTTTGACAAAAAAAATTATTATAATGTATGCAAAAAATTTTTATTCATAAATATGTAGTTGTTATGAATATGTCATTGTTAATAAGTTAATCTTTTGGTGTAAATTTATTAAACAATATATTGATCTGTTGTTAATATATATTAATAAAATTAATACAAAATAGTTTCTTTTTATTCAAAATACTTGAATATAATTGTTAATTGTTAAGAAATAAATGAGTGTTCTCCATGTTATATCTATTGACAACTAAATAAACTAGTATATGTAAAATTTCAATTATATTCAATCTAGTTACACCAATATTTCACATTCTCAAGCTAGGGTTTCACACATAATTAGAAAAAATCAATGAAAAATAATTCTCTTATCTTGTATCACATAACCTTGGGTCAAAATTCTGCTAGAAGTCGTGCATGAACTTCCTCTAAAGCATCAAAATCACAAAGTTCAACTCACACTCAACCAAAATGTGAAAATAAGGAAAAAATAAAAAATGGGTCAGAGTTCTTGTGAATACTCACTGTAAAAGTAACATAGAATCGAAGAGGATGATAAGACAAACGCATGGCCACAAACGGATTTTCGATCGGAGCGACAGTTTGTGAGATATATAGATTTGAACTTTGAAGTGAATAGTAAAACTAGGACTCTCCTTCTCTTCCTCTTTGTGACTCTCTTCCTCGGGAGTGGATCCTCTCCCGTGGAAAAAAAACTAGATGGTGTCCAGTATTTAATCTCATCTTTCATTGCTCTCTCTCTCTCCTCTTTATTTTTGATCCCACTTGTAGAATTAAAGGTGAGAGATCACACTTTATTCTCTCAAGTGTTAAAAAAACTGGAGAGGATCCATTCTCCTCTTCCTCTCAATGGCCAAGTGTGTTTAATCTTTGGAGAATGAGGATTTAAGAGTCACGGGCTTGGGCCTTAGTGAGGGCCCGTTGCAATTTTAGCCTATTAGCCTTACCTAGGGTCAAAAGCTTTAAGATAAGTATTTGAGTTTTTATTCTAAATATTTTCCTGTTATTTTTACAATTTTAGTTTTCTCACACACAGTACCAAACAGATTTAAGCCGATATAGTTAATTTTAATGTCGGTACACATTTTTTCGCAATTAATTATATTTTCGTGATCAAATTTATTTTTTAAATTAAATTTAATGTGAGAGATAATAGGAAGGTTTTTATAAGTTTTAACTAGGTTTACCTAATTATCAGTAAATTTTTTAAATTTTAAATTTTAAATCTTTAACCCTTTTTGCTCACAATTAACTTATTTAATTAATTTAATTATTATTTATCTGGATTTTACAAATAACAAACAAACAATGCTAAAATAGATGAAGTCTAGATATAAGAGTTCAAAGTTATAATAACCATAATTTTTATTAACTCAAGAAATAGTGCTGACATTGTTTATTGTTGACCTTTCAATTTGAAATAAAATAATTTCTGCTTATAACTTCTAAATACACTAAAAAAATATTAAACAGGGCATAAAAAAGGAATTTAATAACTACATCACTACTTCAATATGGCAGTATTAATCATAGTTGTAAGAACCGGATCGGACCGGCCGGTTCGACCGGAAAACCGGTGAACCAGATCCAGAACCGGTCCGGTTGAGTGATGTAACCGAATAAGGAATAGAACCGTTTTGAACCGGGTTGAACCGGCCAGTTTTGATAAAAACCGGAAAATCGGCGGTTTTTGGTTAACTTGGTTAACCAGGAAATTTTTTTTTTTTAATTCTTTTTCCAAAACGACGTCGTTTTGGTTTTTTTTAAAAAAAAAAAAAAAAGAAAAGCCCTACGGGCTACCACCCCCACGCCCCACCCGATCCCAGTTTGCAGTTCCAATTTCCCTCCCCTTTTGGCTATTCCCCCCAACCCTAACGGCGAAACGGCGAAACCCTACCAGCCCTCCGCCAGTCCGCCGCCCTCACCTCTCTCACCCAGCCCCCAGCCCGTCATCCTCTTCGTCTCGCGGTCTGAGCTCTGAAGAAACCAACTCAACCAACTCAGCCCGTCATCCTCTCCGAACAGCAGATCCGCCACCCGCGAACTCGCCGGTCGGCCGTTGCGCGCAGTCGAACTCGCCATTCCAGCGCCGTCTCCCTCGCCCAGTCGCCCTCCCCGTCGCCCTTCTGCTCTAGTGCTACTGCTCTGTGACTCTGTCAACAGGTAAGCTCCACTGCTCCAATTCTGTAATCTGCTTCTGCTCTGTTCTGCACTTGAAGTTTAATGATTGTTGTGTGAAATACATTACACTCTGCTCTGTTCTGTTACTGTAAGTTCTGTTAAGCTGAATTTCCTTGTTGAATATGCTTGTTGAATTTCCTTGTAAATTTACTGTTGGATTAGGACATGAAATATGAAACTGTTGGCTGTTGCATTTTTCATGTAAATCAATTTATGTTTTGTTGATTTGTACTGGAAATATGAAACTGTTGGATTATATGCTTGATTTGAATCTATGAAATATGAATTTGCTTGTCTTGCTGAATAGGGAATTTAACTATTTAAGAATTTAAGGTTGCTGTCTTGCTGAATAGAGAATAGGAACTAGGGAATTTAGGATTGCTATTTTTATTCATGTGAAACCGGTTTTACCGGTTCAACTAACGGTTTATCGATTGAACCAATAAACCAGTGAACCAGTAACCTGACCGGTTCGATCACCGGTTCGGTTCTTACAACTATGGTATTAATAGACTGGAGAGGATCCAGATGAAGACAGTTGGCAGTCAAAAATGTGAGAAGGTGTATCATGTCAAATGCATCAATCCAACACTACCACCACCTCTATTATTTGATTGTGTGAGGATGCTGGAGGACCATTGCAATGTGATTAGACCAACAGACATGAGAGAACATATCATTCTACTCAACAGGGAGTTTTGCCAGGAGCTAGAGTAAGTGAATAACAAAATTGATAAATTTATATTTTATGGTAATTTTTAAATTAAAAAATTATTTTTTTGTAAAATTTGTTTTAATTGAGCTTAATTGATTAAAAATATTTTTTATGCTTTAAAAATTGTCAAATTGATTTTACTTTTGTTCCATTCGATGCCTTAATATATTTGTTCAAGTTGTTTAAGGTTTAAGAGACAAGGATGACTTGGAAAGATGGATGAAAAGCTTGCAAATTAGAAGTCAAAATTTCGCGAAGAAACAAAAGAAGAAATCTTGTGCTGTACGTATGCATTAGTGTGATCGCGTGCCTCATTTAAAATGGCACACGACTCGTGATTTGGGGGTCATTTTGGCCCATTTCAGACCAATTTGGAGCCAATATGAATCAAGATTTGAGGGCGATCAAAGACAACTCATCATACATTCATTTTTTTCTTTTTTTAGGGTTTTAGTCATTGAATTCTAGAGAGAGAATCTCCAATTTCTCTCTAGAATTCAAAGGTTTCTTATGAATTTCTTTCTAATTCTATTTTTAGATTTGTTTAATTGTAATTTTTAGTTTATAATTTATTGTTTTGCTATTCTAGTTTTTTAAAATTTCTTGTTACTTCCTCTATTTTGTTATTTTAAATTCTTGAACCCTTGTTGAATTTTCAATTTTTTTTAATGAATTTGATATTTTATGTTTTATTATTGCTTATTGGAGATGTTATTATTGCTTTCTTGAATTGTGTAATTGTAAATTTTATTAATTCTTGTAATTTATGAAGTTTTATGTTTATGCATTTTAGGTGTTTGAGAAAATGTTTGAACTAGTTATAGAGTAGATTTTCATTCTTGGTTTGACTTAAAAACTAGGGTAAATTTGAGTTACTAATGTTCAAGGAATCCCGCCAGGAAGCCAATGAGATATTTATACAATGTGTACAATGGGCTGTTTATTGGGCCCAATATGACTTTAATGTAAAATTTAAATCACAATTTACCCTAATTCCAACCCCTAATTCTAATTTTCCCCAATTTCATTTTTTTTACCGACGGCAATCATTCCCTCCCAACCATGCAGGATCGTCCCTGACCATCCCATCGCCGCGACGTCGCCTTACCCCGCACCTCCATCATTGCTGACCAGACCTGCCCCTTGTACCCTCCTGCGTGCGCGTGTTTGGTCACCGGCAACAGGCACTTCGGTCGGTCTGTGAACGTCACTGCTCACTCTTCCGCGTGAGCGTCCTCCATCACCGGCTTGTCTCATCACGATTAACTTGAACATTGTGTGTGCCCTGCGTCTGGCTGCATCCTCCTTCCTGCCTCCTACCTCCGGCCTCCACTAGTTGAAGCCGTGTCATGTGGATCACGGGCTGATTGCTGTTACGGCCCTCAAACACTCATCGTGGTCGACATTATACGGTTAGTGGGTATTTTTCTTATTGGGATGGTTACTATTTCTGTTCCTTCTAGTTTTAGATGCAATGAGTCTTGCTGAGATGTTTGGTTGTTCATAGTAAAGAACTCCATTGTTGCAATTTTAGTATATTGGAACGTGTAGAATAAGTTGTAGGGGTAGATGGTTGCAATTGATTTAGTGTTAGATAAATAATACCTGCTGAAATGATTGATGGTTGAGCTATTGTTGTTGGTGGTGAGACTCCAACACTTATAGACTTTAAGATTGGATGGAGGTTGTCAAATTCTATTAGACCTTATTGGTACAGGGCATGTGGGTGCATGGGATTGGTTTGTGTGTGTTTGAGTTAAGGGTGCAGGAGTTGCCACTATTTGTATATGTGTGCTATTTATGTCATTATGTGCAATATCATCACGTATATTGTTTTGTGCAGTGTCATCATTTATTTGAACATTATTATTAATGTGAGACTCATTATGACTAACTTGTGTAGTTTTAATTTGAAAGTTCAAAGGCTGATTATTTTCTCCATGATATTCATGATAGGCATAATCATATGAAAAAGGATCCTGGCTTATGGTTTTATTGTAATGTTGTTCATAACCTTCAGGTATTGCATGTTGCTTTAGAAAAGGAAAATAAAACTCATAATTCCACATTCCTTGATATGAAAATTTGTCTATTTTATAAATCTAAGAGTACAAATCCCTTCAAAGCCTTCCTAAATCCCAAGAACACAACCTTCCTAGACCTTCCAGTTTTGATCGATTGGCATTAAGAGTACTAGCATAAGCTAGACAACCAAAATTTTTAAGGTTCGAGAGATCAGATAGAGTGTCATACAGTATCTGATATGGGGATTTATTCTTCAAGAATGTGCTAGAAATTCTATTCATTATATGAACAACATGCAAAACAATAAAAAACCAGAAACATTTTGGCATACTTGATTGAAAAAGAAGACTTGTAGCCACTATCAAGATGTGTTAACGTTTTTTTCTCAGCAATTCCATTTTGGCATACTTGATTGAAAAAGAAGACTTGTAGCCATTATGAATGAGTTCTCTTTTTTCATTGATGAAAATTCGATATAACCTTTTGTCTTGATATTAGATATATGATTTCATCTGTATTTGATGATAATTTGATGTACGCATGATGAGATAAAGTACAAGTCTGATGGTTAGTTTGTCTATCAATTGGATGGTTGATTTTCATAAGCGTGATTGCAATTTTAATTTTAGTATATTGACAGCTTGGTTTTATAAGGTGATGTGTGATGGGTGTCTTTTTTATAAGTAAGCATGTGTATATATGGTCAACAAAGCGGGTTCTAGACTTAGATATTTAGTGCTGAGGTTAACTAAGACGGAAGGTTACGTTAATTTCTTTTGGGTGGTTGTTTTTCGCTGTAGACATTGTGGTTTGGACTAACATGTTGTTGCGTTGTGTGAATCTAGTTTATCTTGCTGATTGTTGTGTTTATAATTGGTTGATTCGGTATTTGAGACCACTTAAATTCCTTCTAAGGACATGCCTTCTCTTCCTGGTTCTTATAATAATTTTTATTGGTAGTTGGAATGATTACAAGGTTTATTTGTCATGTTATTAATTTTTTTTTACTTGGGTATAAACTGAAAAGATGCTTGCATTGGATTGCAAAGGACCTATTGCATGAATTCCTATGTGGCTTACCCATGAAGAGGACCATGACACAACGGATTGAAGAATTACCCAAGAAAAAGACGGACAAAAGAAGAAAAAAATAAGTCGAATAAAAGTGAAAGTAGTACAACCCTCTTTGATATTGTTTATTTGTTGAATAGTTAGAGTTTAGTTATAAGACATTATGATGTTTTTTTTAGTCACAAATGTATAGATATTCCATTTTTTTTAACTTGGGTCTCAATCGAATAAACATCCAGTTAAGAAAAAAAATAACCATCCGCATACCTACTGAATTGAACATCCAGCGTATCTTAATTAAAAATTATGATTTGGAATTGACCATTTTACTAGTGATCAATGATCATGTACTGCAGTTAGCCAGCAATAGCAAGGTAACTATTTCGTGACAAAACTAACTCACTCTTTTTGTTTAATGTATTTTATTATTCTATTATTTCTTTGGGTTCTAAAGGGTAAAAATTAATTACTTAACCTTTCATTTTTCATTATTGTTACTTTTCATGCATTGATGATATGAATATATTATACTTTAAAAAGGATTGCAATCATCTGAATGATGCAAATGCATAAACCACATACATAGATGCAGGTTAATTTAGGAGAACATTAAAATCAAGGGTGAGTTCACTCTTATCTAATCTTTGTCACAATTTAATTTACTCCACTATCTATAAAATTTATATATACTGAGAATGATAAAATTTTCTAGTAACTCTTTCTAACGACTAAAAAATTAATTTAATTTTAATACATTGTCAATGTAAATTAGTTTTATGCATGTATCTAATTATTGTTACTACTATTTTACTTTGATTGCTTGAATAATCATCTAAAAAGATAGGTGTGATTGGTCGATTAGGTAAAATGTTTTACACAATCAGTGCATGAAAATTAAATTCCTTAAAGTTATAAGAAAATTTTGCTTTTTTATGTATTCACATAAGGTACATAATAATTAATTAATACAAAAACCAAACATCCACTTGAAAATGAAAATAATCATTCGCATACCTATTAAAATAAATATCTAGCATAATTTATTTGTATCTACTTGAATCTAATACTAACAACCAAACATCCATGTAACAATGAAAATAACCATCCATATACCTAGTATAATGAACATCCAACATAATTTAATTGTATTTATTTGAATCTAATACTAACAACCAAACATCCACTGAACAATGAAAATAACCATCCGTTTACCTAGTAAAATGAACTCTAACATAATTTAATTGTATTTACTTGAATCCAATCCAAACATTTGAACACTTAATAATGAAATTGACCATCGACAGACCTAGTAAAATGAACATATAGCATAACTTAATTTGGTCTACTTGAATCCAATACAAAAAATTAAACATCACTTAGTTTATGAATCCTAATCTTACTTACGAAACTGACTTTCTTTATATAGTTCGCATAAAAATCCTGTGCCAGTTGCAAAGATTAAACCGCAATCCAACTCTTGGTATTTTCTCTTCACGGAGGCCACTATGATTCGGTAACTATGTATCAATTCCCAACAAATATCGATCAATGTCACATATGAATATTACTGGATTGTAAAATCTACTTATTGTTAAATCAACAATAAGTTAAAATTTGAACCTCATGTCTCAGTTCCATCACATCCAACATAATTTATTTGTATTTACTTGAATCCAATCCAAACAACTAAACACTTAATAATAAAATTAACCATCCATTAAAACTTCAAAGGAAAGGATAACTTCAAACAACTAAACACATAATTTATTTGCACAACATAGGCATATAGAAGAAATAGAATTGGCAAAAATAAATAGTGAAGATAAGTTTGAGTATACTTTTATCCTAGTAAGTATTTAGGATTAAAAGAAATTACACAAAAACACAATAACATACATTAAAACTTCAAAGGAAAGGATAACTTTAACAACTTATGTTGTCAAGATAATTTCAGTCACACTAAAAAATCATCTAGCCAATTACCTGTGACCAATCAAGAATCTAATAACAATTCCCTTCTCGCGCTCCAACTGAAGAAGTTGTTCTCCTGTTCAAACAAGTATTAGATACATATAAAAGTTGGCCATGTCATTCTAGTTCAATGTCCTCTCAATGTTAGGATCCATATAAACATCTATTAGCATAAAATTTTTCCTCTAATATTTCACCCTATTTTTTAAAGGTAGATACCAAAATTGACTCTTAGCAGAAACAGTTTCTAGAGGAAATGGAATATACCATGAGGCATCCAAGTCTCTCGAACCGAATCATGACTTTTCCTGCTACTGAAAGTTGTGTTTATTCCAATCACTACAAAGGCATTCTTCCTAGGAGCGCCTTCCCTGAAGATCCCCATGGTAGCGGCCGTGCTATTCGAGTCTGAGATCCCAGCTTCATGAGAACTCCTAGCAGCTGCTAGTTCCATTTGAAGCATGGAAACCTGCTTATCTAAAGCCCTGTCATGCCTCAATATAAATACAGAGAGAAAAAAAAACAATTATTTATTTATTATTCAACCCGAAAATACAATAAAAATACAAATAAGAAAGCTCCAATTGCAACCAAATCTAAGCCAAAAAAGGAAAGAGACTCAAGGGAGTAGAGGGCGATCTTCTTCATCGTCGGAAACGTGACGCAGGGGATCAGAGGCGCTGCGGCTGTGTTGCTTGCGACGCAGTGGCGCGACTTTCGATTGCCGTTTTGGCCTTGGGTTTCTTCGTCGTGAGTGGGGGAATCCCGGTGGTGTTGGGGGTGGCTCTGTGCGTGGAGGAAGCCGCGGATGTCTCGCCTCGCAGGTGGGGGAGTCGCAACGGAGAAAGAAGTCGCGGTGGGCTGCACGCTGCGTCGATCAGTTTCATTTGGGAAAAAAATTTCAGGGGACAACGGGGTGCTCGAAGATTGCCGTAGAAGGGGGCGGCGTCGGCTGTGGATGCACAGCCATGGCTGGCGCCTAGCGGGTGAGAGGGTCCAGCGAGAGGAAGATAAGATGAGAGGCTAGTTGCAGAGCCTCAATTCACCAATATGAAAACCCTGATTTTTTTTTAATTTGAAATTTAAAAATTATTAGCAATTAATTAGTCATGCCACTAATTAAATTTAGGATTAATTTACTTTTTTAACCTCATTGTATACATTGTACAATTACATACATTGGCTCCTCATACTTTCTCATGTTCAAGTCGATTGATAATTTAGAGATGTTAATTAATCTTGTTTTTACTATCGCTAATTTTTTTACTAATTTCAATTAGTAAGTTAGTTAGGACTTATAAATTGTGGTTAATAAGCCTAATTGACTTTACTCAATTCGTAGAGGTTGACAAATAGGTTTATTCTTTGTAATTATCATGTGGTTAGTGACAATGATAATGACCCTTAATCATCAATTTTCGCCAAGACATCTTTAAAGCTTGAATTTACTTCTCTTTTACTCTAGTTAATTATACTTTAATTACTCTTTGTCTTACCGTATTGCCATTTACTCCTTATTTGCTCCTTTAATTTCTAGTCAATTTAAAATTTCATAATTATACAAAACTTCTGTTTCTCATAATCAATGATTATGCACCTTATTGCAAGTTAGGAAGAACAACCCAAAATTAAATTTTCAGATAGATGAATGCTAGAGGACCATCAAAATTTATTATTTTTACCTATCAGTTAGTCATTAATGTTTAAAAGTATGAGATAAAGTATGTTATTGGATTATTAGACTAAAAGAATTAGACTAAAAAAATTGAGTTGATAATTAAGTGATGGCCAAAAACAATAAATTCTGATGGGTCTTCTAGCATTTCTCTTTCTGATTATTATTTTGAATTTATAACATTTTTACTAAACTTTAATAGTATTGAATTTCGGTTTAAGACTATATCTACAACAAATTTAAATTTTTAAACTTGTGAATTTTTTAAACCGATACTTCAAACAAAGAATGAAGTATGCCCAATTAGAAGCATGCTCCAACAGAGCTTCGATATTCAGAATGCAAAGGTGAATGTTATTAAAAGTACAATCAGCCAACTGTAGACGTTTGTGTAGTCCATGCAGAACGATTCTTCTGATAGTGCATTGGTACCCCCTCCACCTCCTTTCATGCTCGGTGATGATAGTAGGCGCAAGCCGCTAGACGAAGATCCATCACCACCTTCATGATCCAGTGCCCACGACTGCAATGAACATAGATGATGACGGGTGCTCAATAAGAACTACTTGTAAATATTATGTTTTGATATGTTTGACATGATATCTTTGTATTGAATTTATTTGTTTATATTTAATAAATTTTTAAAAAAAATTAGTTTTCAATAAATATAATAATTTTTTAC
>NC_029787.2:50418181-50419145 GCF_000816755.2 Arachis ipaensis | reverse complement strand
AATTAATTAAATAAACAACTTATCGCATTTCAGGTATTGTGAGTCTAACGCGAATATGAATGTATCCTGAATACTGAGATCCCGGAATATGACGCATAGAGAATCTGATGTATTCAAGTGTACCTGGGGTACATTATAGGTCGAGAAATGGGTACTGAGTACCCGAGATACGTCAAAAATAGAAATTAAGATCACAGCACCCCGAGATACATGGAGATACAGTTTCACTTAAATTTTAAATTAGACCAAATTTAAAAATAATTTTAAATTGATATTTTTGAATAAAATTTAATTAAATTAAATTAGACCCTAATCAGCTTTTAAACGTATTTCAGTATCCATTTCCTCACATGAAATATATCTCAAGTGCACCTAAGAGGATACGTCATACTTTCGTTGTGTCATAGTTCGGAGTCTCAATATCCGAAATATGATTATAATTTAGTTATCCTCACAGTATTCAAGATACGATTATATTTTATGTATTTCTATAAATTTTATATTTATTTAATTTAAATAAAAAAATCTCTAAAAATTGATCGTCGGATTGAAATAGGACGAGTGCTTGGGAGTTTCAAATCATGTTATGTCATTCATGTTTTTTACTTTTGGAAGAAACAATTTCCTACCTATTTCTATAAGTAATATTTTTTATATTTATATTTTTTAAAGAACTTAATAGAAATTTATAGTATTATTTGACTCGTGTGTAGTGCAGGTATGAGGTATCTATCCCACATCAATTTATTCAAGTAAACTTAACAATAGATTGTCAAATATGGTGGTATAAATAGTCTCAATTCTGTTCTTGAGTTATCTAGATTAGGTTAAGGCAGACTAAGTTTTGGTAATTTATTAATTTACATTTTCATGTCAACTTTTTTCTGCTTTTTGTATGGAGAAGCAATTTTTTTCTTATATTTAAAAAATGGAAGATCCTTGTTTATTTTCTATTTCTATTTAT
>NC_029787.2:50413552-50418031 GCF_000816755.2 Arachis ipaensis | reverse complement strand
TTAAGTCAAATTCAAAAAGAAGAAAAGTCCACTCAAAATGATGGCTTTTTCTACCCAACTTCATAGAGGTCGGGCTCGATGACAGCAATCCAAGTCTTACTCATCTAACTCAAACAACTACTTCCTAAAATATCTTTCCATTTTCTAGAAGGAAGAATCTCAACAGCTTCCATAGGAAAAGGGAACGATTATCCACCACTAAATGTGGAACTACTCTAGAAGGTGGTTCAATATTTTACTATAAATACATTGACACCTCAGGTATATTTTAGACTCAATCCACTAAATACATGCTTAAAGCCCTTGCTAACTTAAGCATCGGAGTCTCTTACAGGTACCACTCCCACCTCTCCTCAAACAACTCGGACGGATTTATCCTCGTTGGAGAAGACGTCAGACGTATCATCTAGAGGCGTTTGGATCTCACGTTCAAGCCCAAAATAACCCAGTTCCGGATAACCCTTGGAACATTGGCGCCATTTCCGGAGACCTAAAAGTCTACATCCACCATGACGGACGAACAATTTTGACGGACGCACAGCATCTGAGTCCGAGTTAAAACCTCACAATGATGACCAAACACTTGTGCTATCCCTACCACGGGAAAGAACAAGTGCCCCCGATGGAGAAGGAACATCAGGAAACTCCCATCCACGACAAATTCACTCAGAAGTCCACTCAACCGAGGCGAAGGAACCTCCTCATCTGACAGAGATATTAGGACTAGTACATGGACATTGCGGTCAATTGGAACAACTCGAGCAAGAGGTTGAACGACATCAAGAAATAGAAATAGAATTACAAAAGGAAGTACGCCAATGGAGAGAGATGGAGGAAAAGCTCTCGAAATTAGAAGCCAACTTACGAAATCGGAGCCATCGGACGGATCGTGAGGAAAGTCCTCCGGGAGGTAAGGATCCGTTCATTAAAGAGATTATGTGAGCTAAGGTTCCCAGAAACTTTAAAACTCCCGACATGGATCTCTATGATGGAACAACCGACTCGAGACATCACATTAACAATTTTAAAAGTCGGATGTATTTAGCTTATGTGCCTGATGCGACTCGTTGCAAAGCCTTCTCGACAACACTGACCAAAGCAGCGATGAAATGGTTTGACAACTTACCACCCAGGTCGGTAACTTTTTTTTGATGACATGGTAAGGAAGTTCCTTACCCAATTTTTAATTCAAAAAGACAAGGTCAAGTATGCTCTAAGCCTGTTGGGGGTCAAATAAGAAGTCAGAGAAATTCTCTGAGACTACATGGAAAGATCCAACAAAGCTTGCCTAAAAATATAAAATTTAGCTTCTTAAGCAATAACAATTGGTTTGGTTAACGGCTTTAGAAATAAGCCGTTATCCCAATCAATATCCAAGCGACACCCGACTTTCTTGTATGAAGTACAAGAGCGAGCAGAGAAGTATATCAACATGGAGGAGAATTCCGGACTTAGAGAACCAGCTCTAAGGCCAAACATTTCTTACCAAGCTCGGAATAAGAAAAGGGAGGCTAAGAAAAAGGAGAAATACAACTCAAAAAAACCCCAAAGATACCACAACTACACTCCGCTCTGAGTTTCTCTTGTTGATGTTTATAAGGGAGATTTGTCACACTAAAAAGCTTCCACTCCTTCGCCCCATCAAGCACAAAAAGGCTGGAAGCCAGTCAGAATGTTGCAAATATCACAAGCTATATGGACATTATACTAATGACTGTTATGACTTAAAGAACGTAGTAGAAAAGTTGGCCAATGGTATATAGCCGAAAGGTCGGACGACCCAAGGAAAAGGAAAAGAGATGATGATGACGGAGGATGACGAGATCAACCCCCACAAACTCCTGAGAGGCACATACACATGATAAATAGAGGATTTGCAAGTGGGAGACTCACTAAATCATCGCATAAAAAGCACCTTAAAGGAAAAAAAGATGCACAAGGGTGACACCGAGCCATGACGATCCTGTTGTAATTACAATGATCCTCGCTAATGCCAACCTACATAGAACTTTGGTGGACCAAGGAAGTTCGACTAACACACTGTTTAAGGCCACTTTCGACAAGCTCGGGTTAAAAGAAAAGGATATGAAGGCGTATCTAGATAACCTTTTTAGGTTGGGGGACACACCGATTTGACCTCTTGGTTACATCTCACTATACACCACCTTTGGTAAAGGCAAAAAATCAAGAACTTTAAGCGTTGACTACATCGTGATCGACATCATATCTGCTTACAATGCCTTAATCGGACGGACCACCCTAAATTGACTAGCTATTGTTATCTCTATATTCCACCTATGTTTGAAGTTCCCAACAGCAGAAGGGATCGCTACTGTAAAGAAAGAGCAAAAGTTGGCAATAAAGTGTTACAATGAAAGTCTCAACTTAAGAGGTATTACAGGTGGTAAAGAAGTCAATACTATTGAGTTTGGCGGTGTCCAAATTCAGGAAAAGCTATGTCCCCAACCTAAAGGAAAGATAGAAAAGGTACAAATCGGAGATTAGGTAGAAAAGATAACGAGTATAGGGACCAACCTAGAGGAAGGTTTAAAGGCACAACTCGTTGATCTTTTACAAAGGAATTTCGACCTCTTCACTTGAAAAGCCTCTGATATGCCTGGTATAGACCCCAACCTCATGTCTCACAAGCTCACCGTTTTCTAGGTTCTCGACCTATTCAGAAAAAGCAGTGGAAGCTTGGTCCTAAAAATACATAGGTCGTGGAAAAATAGGTGCAAGGCTTATTAGAAGTCGGGTTTATAAGAGAGGTAAAGTATCATTTGTGGCTGGCTAACGTGGTCCGCATAAAAAAGCAGAACAGGAAATAGAGGATGTGTGTTGATTACATCGACCTCAATAAATCTTGCCCCAAGGATCCATACCCTCTCCCCAGTATTGACGCCTTGGTTGATTCAGCTTCAGGTTATAGATATATGTCCTTTATGGATGCATACTCAGGATGTAATTAAATTCTGTTGTATAAGTCAGACCATGAAAAGAAGTCTTTTATTACTCCAAAGGCTAACTATTGTTATGTAGTAATGCCTTTTAGATTAAAAAATGCTGGAGATACATACCCACAACTAATGAATAAGGTATTTTTATCTCACCTTGAAAAACTAATGGAGGTATTTGTGGACGATATGCTCGTCAAGATCCGAGATGACCTTGTTCTTTTGACCGACTTATTTGAGGTGTTCTCCATAATAAGAAAGCATGGAATGGGGTTAAATCCTTCAAAATGCACATTTGCAGTGGAAGCTGGGAAGTTCTTAGGTTTCATGCTCACTCAAAGAGGCATTGAGGCTAACTCAGATAAGTGCACAATGATATTGGAGATGAAAAGCCCGACTTGTCTCAAGAAAGTCCAACAATTAAATGGGAGGTTGGCTGCGCTATCCAGGTTCCTAGTAGGATCAATCCTGAAGTCTCTATCCTTGTTTTCAATTCTTAAAAAACAGCTAATTTGAATGGAAAGAATGTCAACAAGCCTTCCAAAATTTTAAAACCTTCCTAAGCCAACCCCCAATCCTCACCCGACCTGTCTCAAGAGAGGAGCTCGTCCTCTACCTAGCAGTAACAAGTCATGCTATGGTCTCAACCCTAGTCCGAGAAGATGAACACAGACAACAACCCGTCTACTTTGTAAACAAAGCCTTATAGGGGGTAGAACTAAACTATCAAAATATAGAAATATTTGCATATACCCATGAAGCATATTCTACAGAAGACGGACATTGTAGGAAGGATGCTACAATGGGCTGTAGAGCTATTCGAGTTCGACTTAAGATATCAAACTTGGATAGCCATCAAATCCCAATATTTGACCGACTTTGTAACAGAATACACGGAAACCTAGAAAAACCTGTCAATTTAGAACTTGAACGTAGATAGATCATCTAACAAAACCGGAAGTAGGGCAGGAGTTATTTTGGAAAATGAAGAAGGAACTCGGATTGAACTATCACTAAAGTTCGAATTTCCTCCTAATAATCAAGTAGAATATGAAACCTTGCTTTCTGGCTTGAAGATGGCTAAAGAAGTAGGGGCAAAAAGATTGATAATATTTAGTGACTCTCAAGTGATCACTTTCCAAATTAACGGCACTTATCAAGCTAAAGATCCTAGCATAAAGAAGTATTTAGAAGAAGCACGGGAATAATTAACATAGTTCTCAAAAAGGAAGGTCCGACATATAGCTCAGGAATTCAATGTCCGAGCAGATGCCCTCTCTAAATTAGCCAGCACCAAACCAAGGAACAATTATAGAAGACTGATCCAGGAAACTCTCCATGCACCATCAGTATCGAAGGGAGAAGACAAGTCAAACACAATAACCATATCCAACTAAGGTCTAGAGTGGATGTCTCCCATAATCGAATATCTTAACAAAAGTAATCATTAATATACTTTTAATTTTTAATGGTGTAATATAAAACAAAATTTAATTATTTTATATTTTATATATATAATATATAA
>NC_029787.2:50412052-50412537 GCF_000816755.2 Arachis ipaensis | reverse complement strand
ATACAACTTTCATAGCAAATGGAGGTTTCCCTGGAAAAATGCTATCAAGGTAGGACTTGGAGGAACGCCATCACCCCTTTTGTTCTCCTCCCAATGTACGACCCATTTATTCAACGTTTCCATTTCGTTTTTCACTTTAAACGTTTCTACAGAGGTATTCAAAATAAACAAGCTTAGTAATAATAAATAGAAATAGATCCTCTTAATTATTAAAAAAATTATGGTAAACGCAAACATGGAGTTCAATGCTCTAGCAGAGTCAAAGAACAAATAGAATAAAGTGAACAGCGGAACTAGTGGCGTGGCGTCTTTAGCCTTTGTAAGATTTTTTTAATATTTTATTATGTTCATATGGTAAAAATGAGCTACATCCAACTGATGGAAGGAACGAAAAACAAAAAATACAAATATAAAACAAAAGTGAGCTAAAAGACTTTAGAAAAGAAAAATTTAGTGAACCCCATCTTTCCACCAAAAGGGAGGAC
>NC_029787.2:50410737-50411826 GCF_000816755.2 Arachis ipaensis | reverse complement strand
TTAGATTTAATGAAAATTTATAGTCAAGTATAAATAAAGTCTAGATTTTAGTCCTCAATATACCAAAATCATCTTGTAACTCTTACTCTATCAGAAAATTGCTATTCTTTCAAAAATGAAGAATTCAGTAGATTTTAGTTTCAAGAGATAAAATAACCACAAAAATCAAATTCTTTCGATTATATTCGTGAATTTAGGTATGCTTCTGTTCTCACATCATTTTTTTTAATGATTTAATTTGAATGATCTCATTATACCAAATTAGATGAATAGCTACACTTATTAATATAACATTTTAACTGTTACTAATATATGGTCATCTCTATGAACATCTCTCTTTTTCTTATTATCTATTTTTTTCGGAAGACCAAAACCCTTGTTGACCACTATTTTCGTCTGAGATCGAGAAGATAACACCGCAGCCTTGACCGTGCTGCCGTTCACATTTCCCGTCCGCCATCCCTATTCGCCATCTCCGTCCGCCATTCACAACCCCCGTACCGTGCCTTCTCTTTTTCTCTTTTATGAGTAAGAACTAATCCCTTTTGTGACTTCTTCTACAACTGTACAATTGTGCGTATGATACTATACTCTATTTCTACCACTGCAATAAATATGGGTTTTAGCAATGCCAAAATTTGCAACGTCTTAAAACCATTTTCTTACATGGTTTTAGACAACAGTTTTTTATAGTGTTACTATTGAAGTTCAATTTTTTATTATTTTATAGCAACAAAATAAAATTATTTTCTTTGACTATTTTAAAGAACGGTTTTATAACCGTTACAAGGATTTATTTTAAGCAACGGTTTTTAAATTTTGTTTAAATAATTATACAAAAGACACGCTTAAAAACCGTTACCTAAGTTGCTACACTTTAAAATTGTTCTATTAGATAGCCTTATACAATAATTTTTATAGTGTTGTAATTGAAGTTCAATTTTTCATTACGTTATTACAATAAAATAAAACCATTCTCTTTGACTATTTTAAAGAACGGTTTTATAACTATTACAACAATTTTTATATCAAGTAACAATTTTTGAATATTTAAATAATTATATAAATTAAAAACTACATATAAAAATG
>NC_029787.2:50390862-50410621 GCF_000816755.2 Arachis ipaensis | reverse complement strand
TTTTTCAAAATGTTAAACACTTTAAGAGTAAAAAAAATTATGTATATATTTTTTTCAAAATAATTTTATTTTGTAACATCCTGCATTTTTGAAAATCTAAATATAAATAAATTGTGATTTTATCTTATTAAGTTTAAACTTTATAATTTTAGAAATTATTTTATTAGAAATAATTAAATAGATTTGGAGATAATTTCATTGTAAATCAATTAAGATTCTTAAGTAATTTTATTATAATTGAATATTTTGCGTAATTTTAGTAATTAAAAAATAAGAAAGAATTGTATAGCTTAATTTAAGTAACTTTTATCATGAAAAAGTTATGACTTATTATTAACTTAAACTTCTTATTTTATAAACTAATCTATTAAGAGTAATTAAATTAGTTTTATTAATATTTGGAATTTAATTAATTAATATTTTTGTACAAATTTTATAATTGGTTATTTGAAATTAAAATTCAATAATAGAAGTATTATACAATTTAATTTAAAAAATTTTATAATTGGTTATTTTTATAGAATTATTATATTACTCGTATATATTTTATCCTAATCCCAAAAAAATTCCTAATTTTAACCCTGTTCATACCCTGGTCCGAGTACGAGGCCGGGACCAACAAGGACAAAAGGTCGACCTAAAAGGAGAGCCCACCATCCCTCATCCGACCTCTTGAAAGAGGTCGGACACCGACTAAGGAGCCCAAAGCTCCGAGCACCTAACACGGCGAGGTTGCTGCTTCTAGAAAGCAGTGACCAAAAGGATAAGATTTCTACAAACTCCCAATATATAAGATAAAATAAGATTATTACCCCTAGAAAAGTTATCATACTCTACTATAAATACACTGGCACTCCTCAGGTATAATACACGTTCTAATCTACTAAAAATCTGCCTAAAGCCCTTGCTAACTTAAGCATCGGAGTCTCTTGCAAGTACCACCCCCAACCTTCTCACGAGAAACTCGGACAGGTGGCACCTCGACATCAACAAGTTGCTCACTGCTAATCGAAGGGACCTGGACCTCACGTTCAGACCTGACTCAACGTTTCAAGTAACCCTCGGAACATTGGCACCGTTACCGAAGAACCTGAAAGTCATCTCACTATAATGGCAGACAGACAACCAGACGACGGTCATATGGCGTCTGAACCCGAGGAAGGAGCACAGACGGAGGACCACGCTGTCGTGCTCCCACCTCCACCACCATACCACAGGGAGACTCCCCCGAAAAATCCTCATCCAAAGAAAACTCATTCCAACGCATGCCATCCCAAAGGGGAAAAACACCCCCCTAACGGCAGAAATACTGAGCATGGTCCACGGATAACAAGATCGCTTGAGACAACTCTAACGCGAGGCCGAGCGACAGCGAGAGGCCGAACGAGAATTAAGGAGGGAAGTAAGGCAGCACAGGGAGCTAGAAGAGAAACTTTAGAAGATGGAAATCGACCTGCGAACCCGGACCATAAGGCCAGGCCACGACGAAAGCCCTTTAGAAGGAAAAGATCCGTTCACAGAAGAGATTATGAAGGTTAAGGTTCCCAGAAACTTCAAGTCACCAGACATAGACCTGTACGACGGGACGTCCGACCCGAGTCACCACCTTAGTAATTTTAGAAGCAGGATGTACCTGGCTGATGCCTCTGATGCAACTTGCTGCAAAGCCTTCCCCACCACTTTAACAAAGGCTATGATGAAGTGGTTCGACAGCCTGCCCCCCAGGTTGGTCACTAGTTTCGACGACCTTGCCAGAAAATTTCTTACTAGGTTTTTCATCCAAAAGGACAAAACAAAGCACGCTCTGAGCTTGCTAGGAATAAAACAAAGAGACAAGAAAAGTCTCCAGGATTACATGAAAAGATTCAACAAAGCTTGTCTGGAAATCCAAAAGGCTGCCAATTGAAACAGCGATTATGGGTTTAATCAACGGCCTGAAAGAAGGACCGTTCAGCCAGTCCGTATCCAAGCGACATCCGTCCTCTTTAAATGAAGTACAAGAAACGGAAGAAAAATACATCAACATGGAAGAAAACTTCTGACTAAGTGAGCCTCCTTTGAAGTCCAACCCATCCTACCTACCTAGGAATAGAGAGCGAGAATCCAAGAGAAAGGAGGAACCGAGTGCAGAAAAATCTCGAAAATACCACAACTACATCCCCTTCAAGGTTTCCCTAGTGGACATCTATAGAGAAATATGCCATACAGAGAAAATTCCACCACCCCGCCGGATCAAACATAAGAAGACTGGAAGTCGGACCGAGTACTACAAATACCATAAACTCTATGGGCACTCCAATAACGAACGCTACGACCTAAAGAACGTCATAAAAAAACTGGCCAGAGAAGGTCGGCTCGACAGGTATCTGGCAGATAGGTGGGATGACCCAAGAAAGCGAGAAGGGAAGAAGAGGAGGGACGGCCACAATTCCCCCCTCGTGTAACACCCTACCACACTAATCTTTACGCTTAAGTCATAAAACAGAGGTGGTGTGGTATTACGACCTCTAAAATAAAATGAGTATATATATAATAGTAGAAGAATTATAATATGCTAGGAGCCTTGAAGAATAGAGAAAATAAAAATCGCGAAATAAAAGCGCAACGCTCAAGGTATGAGTTAACTTACGTGCTAAGAAAATCATAATTATTAAACATAAGATAACAGAAGTAGGAATAGAGTGCCAAAGAAACAAAATAACAAGCTCCTAACTCAGCCTGCGAAGTCAAGACTGGCCGGAGAATATTTACACATATATACATACATATCCCAAAACCCAAAAGTACATATACACAATCCTGCCTCTCCATAAACCTCTAAGAGGATCAAAAAGAACAAATTATGCGGAGAGAAAGCTAAGTACATATATATACATCACTGTATAACAAAATAGCCCATTAACGACTTCACTTCAAGGGTCCAGACGCCTAACGAGATGTCTCTCGACCTGCATCTGGAAAACAACAACATAGTATGGAATGAGAACCAGAGGTTCTCAGTATGGTAAAGGTGCCATACACATAATATATAAGGTCCTGGGAATGCTAGAGGCAATCCTAGAACGCCGACACTCAGATTATAGAGCTTAAAGTGTTAAACAGGAGCTATAAAAGGTGGTTTTCTAAAAATATTTAAACCTAACTTAACTTAACCTTAAATCTAAGTCCCATACTGCCATTCCTCCATACCTCCAACTCCATCACGCATTTTCACAGACAAATAGACAAATAAAGACAAACACAAGAAGGTTACAATTACAGGTAACAAATACACATTTAGCATGGCAAGTACATATAGGCACACCCAATTAAAGCACAAGCAAGTAATTCAAGTAATATGCATATGATGCATGCCTGTCCTATGGCTGATGAGGCTCATCTGTCGGTTATCCAGCCAACCCGACAAGTCTGAATTGTCCTTAGACTGTCCCCCGACGTGCATCCCCAAGAGTCTATGCATTGCTTTGTCTCAAATAATCAATATTGCTTAATGGGGTAACATTCCCGGGAATTTATATATTGCCCGGTCACACTTACGTCGTAGGGTCAACAGAGTATCGAGTTTTCAACCTGGTACACGTGGTGGCAAGTCACGGTACTTGATCCAGAGAATCTCGTATCTCAGATTATTCAAATTCATAAGCCATATAAATAATTCAATTATAATTCATTAACATCCACATCATTCTCAATCGCATCTCATTCATCATCATACGTCAATCATATTCAATCTTTATCCTTCATTATCACACCTCCCATTCCGTCCATCAATAGTTCTAATTCAAAACATAATTCATTCTTTTCTAAATGAATCAAACTTAAAACATGCTCATTTTCTTAACAACTCTAAATCAAACCATATAACCTTTGAATCTAAATCTTTTTAAATAATCATATAAACAAAATCTCTAATTTTTATAAAATTTCGGCAGCATCTCCTCTAAAACTCAGACTTTGCCACCCTTTCCAGGTCCAAACCTGCTTTTTTTTCAATTCAACATACCCTTCCTCATCATCATAACAGTCACCACAATAAATCTACCTCAGATCAACAATTATACTCATACAATATTCAAATCCAACGATCAAAATTCAACTAAGGATCATAGTTCACTAATCCTAGGCTTCTAACACAAAATATCTCAAATCAATAATTCACCAAATCATTAGTTAATCAATAAGGACCAAACCAACCATGTTCATCAACAATAACATTCAACCATAATTCTCTCCAAATTAACATAATAACATTCACCATCCAAAATTAATAACTAATTATCCAATAAACTTTAACCAAATATATTCATTGATAAATTACTAAACGTTAAACATACACCTGCATTCCAACTTATCCTATGGTCATCTAGCCTAAGTTTTCATAGAACATTATATATTAAATTCAAGAAACCTAAACCATACCTTAGCCGATTCCCAAGTATTATTCCAAGACAATTTTTCTAAAAGAACATAGCCCTCAAAACCTCAACTAATCCGCTTCCTTCAAGTTCCAGTATTCACAATTTCGGGTTCCAATTATTTATTTTCAACCTAATACACATTCATAACACATATATATCCAATTTAATTCCCAAAACATAAATTCAACAAATTAAATAGGATTTATATTATCCTCACCTTACCCAAGCTTCACATAAGTAAGAGTGAACGTTTTCCTCAAGTTAATTGGATCCTAAAACATCAAAGAACAAAGAAATTCAATACCTCCACTTAAATTCCGAAAAATTGGGGAAGAAGAGGCTGAGAATAAAAGAACGAGTTACCTATGAAATTGGTCCGGTAGAAACGTAGAGCTAGACGCGGTGGTCGCGTGGCCACAAACGGTGTGGCGATCGGAGCTCGGACGGAGGAGCTACGTGAGTCGGAAATCACCGTAGGGTTATGGCATTCTTCTCCTTCCCTGAAGCTTTCAGCTTCGTTCCAGCAGAAATAAGGATAAAAGAAGAGCGTGGGTCCATTTAAAGGTTGGCCCGGTTGGGCCCACGGGCCCGGTCCAATCGGTTCGGCCCGTTTGGTACAATTTTGGACCATTTTCTTTGAAATTAGTGTCAAAATTCTCATTTCGATGAGCTCTATCCTAATTTAATATAATATTTACATTTCTAATCTTCCTTATTAAAAATTAATTTATTGACTAATTATCTACTGATTTAACCGGGATTTACACCTCGCACCCCAGAGCACCACATCTATATGATAAACGGAGGATTCATAGGGGGAGGAATGACAAAGTCCTCACGGGAAAGACATCTCAAAGAAGTGTAACAAGTCGGGAAAAGCAGCCAACCGACTGACCTGTCCACCATCTCTTTCACAAAAGAGGACGCGCAGGGTCTGCTACCCGGACACGACGACCCTGTAGTAATAACAATGATCCTAGCTAATGCAAACCTCCACCGAACCCTGATAGATCAAGGAAGGTCAGCTAATATCCTGTTCAAGCCCGCCTTCGACAAGCTCGGGCTAGAAATAAAGGACCTCAAAGCATACCCCGATAGCCTGTTTGGATTAGGGGACACCTGATAAACCCCGTTTTTAGGGTTTATCATGCATAGAATCTAAGGGTTTTATCAATGATCTTCCACACTTATTCACATAAAACTGCATGATTTTGTGTCTCTTTCCCATTTTTGCTCACAGATAAAAATGTGCTTCTTTTGCATCAAAATGGATACATTGTAATCCTCCTCAATTACCATTAGATACCTTGATCCATTTGTTGAGTGATTTCAGAAGTCACAGGGCAAAAATGGCCAAGAGGAATGAAGGAAGCATGCATGAATGGAAGGAGCATGGAACAAATTAAAGAATTGGAATTTCCACATGCACGCGCACGCGCACCGTGCGCGTACGCATGGATGCGTTCATCCAGAGCCAGCGCAGTGGAGCCGAGCGAGGAGCCGGCGCGCCTATATGGCTGGGCCATATCCCTTATGATGCTCGCGCGCACCTTACGCCTGCGCGCAAGATCGCAAAGGACCCAGGGACGCGTACGCGTGCAGTGCGCGTACGCGTTAATGTGCGCACATGATTTTTTAAATGAAACACGTGCCCAGCGATTTCAGGGGGTTCCCAGGCCCTGTTTTGGAGGAGGTTTTGGAGGGAAAAGCTTAAAAAGGCTAAGGATTAGGAGTGTTAGGACAATTAGTCATAGTGGGAGATATTTTTAGGAAGTTAGTTACATTTTATTTTTAGAGAGAGAAGCTCCAACTTTTCTCTAGGTTTTCATCCTCCATTGCAAGTTTTCTTGGAATTCTTGGTGAGATCTATTGATAATTGGCTTTTTGTTTTGCTACAAGTGTAGATCTACTCTTCTTCTACCCTTAATTGATGTTCTTTTGATTCTATTTCTTAGATCTAGATTTGGTATACTTTGTTACTTTGAATTTGGATTAATGAATTGAGGTTTCATTCAATTGTTTGATTCTTGATGATTGTTTGGATTAGATAGCTTTGATTCAATTCTCTTCTCTCAATTGCATCATGTCTTCTATAATTGCCTACCAATTGTTTGTGATAATAGCCAACCTGGAAGAGATTTCTCTCACTTGGCTTAGGGGTGAGTTATTGGAGATACTTGAATAGTTGATATCAATTGTAGATTATGAATTGAGAATTGCTAATTGACTTGGAGTGCACTAAAGCTAGACTTCCCTAGGGTGAGACTAGGACTTGTGACTCAAGTTGGTTACTCTCACTTGACTTTCCTCCATTGTTAGGGGGTTAACTAAGTGAAGCAACAATAAATTCTTATCACAATTGAAGGAAACTATAATGATGGAACTTCCAATGGTTACCCTTGGCCAAGGCTTTTATTTCACTTAGTTGTTGATTGCCTTGCTAGTTTGAATCCTTGCACCAATTCTCAAAATCATAAAAGCTTTCCTAATCAATGATACACATTCTAAACCCTAAACCCTAAACCCTAAACCCTAAATATGCAAAATTTCTTAAGGACTTGTGTATGAACAAAGATAGAATTCATGAGTTGGAAACCATTCCATTGGGTAGTTCCATTTTGGCTTTGATGGGATCTATTTCAGAAAAATGTGTTGATCCGGGTCTTTGCTTAGTTTCTTGTATCATTGATGGAGTCCAATTCATTGATTGTATGTGCAACCTTGGTGCATGCGTTAGCATTATGCCTCTTTCCGTTTATCATTTATTGAAGCTCCCACCGTTGAAGCGGTCGGCGGCTAGGTTTGTCTTGGCGGACAAGAGCATAATAACCATGTCGGGTATTGCGAAAGATGTGTTGGTCAACATCAAGGGTTTGATATTTCCAATTGATTTCCATATCATTGAGATGCCACCAAGTGAATCCGAGAGGGCGTCATCTATCCTACTCGGGAGGCCGTTTTTGAGAACCTCTAGATTCAAGTTGGATGCCCATTCGGGAACCTACTCATTCGAGATAGATGTGAGAGTTGTAAGTTTTATCCTAGAAGAGGCAATGAGGCACCCACCGGAGAACCATTCTATATTTCGGTGTGATCTAATTGACAACATTGTGGCGGAAGTGCATTATGCAAAGCTAGAAGAGAAACATATGATTGAAGGAAATAGTGAAGATCCAAGTGAAGAAGTTCAAGTGACAAGCCAAGAGCAAAAGCTAGAATTGAAGCCATTACCACCCCACCTAAAATACTCATACCTCGATGAAGCCCACAAGTTTCCGGTGATCATAGCAAGGGAAATAACTCCTCAACAAGAAAAGAAGTTGCTATGTATTTTGAGGAAGAACAAAAGGGCAATAGGGTGGAGTTTGGCGGATCTAGTGGGGATAAGTCCCCAAGTGTGTGAGCACCGGATCTTTTTGGAAGAGGAAGCTAGACCCGTGAAACAACCTCAAAGGCGATTAAATCCTACTATTTTGGAGGTTTTCAAGAAAGAGGTAACACGGTTACTTGAGGCAGACATCATCTACCCTATTTCGGATAGTGAATGGGTGAGCCCCGTTCAAGTTGTGCCTAAGAAGTCCGGGGTAACCACAATCAAGAATGAAAGCAGGGAGCTCATAGCAACACGGGTGCAAAACTCTTGGCGAGTATGCATAGACTACCGAAGGTTGAACTCGGCCACTAGAAAAGATCATTTTCCAGTTCCGTTTATCGATTAAATGCTCGATCGATTATCCGGTAAATCTCATTATTGCTTCCTAGATGGCTATTCGGGATACTTCCAAATACACATTGCTCTAGAGGACCAAGAAAAAACAACATTTACTTGCCCTTTTGGAACTTATGCCTACAAGCGTATGCTATTCGGCTTATGCAATGCACCGGCAACTTTTCAAAGGTGCATGATGAGCATCTTTGTGGATTTTCTAGAGCAATGCATGGAGGTATTCATGGATGATTTCACGGTATATGGTGATTCTTTTGATCATTGCTTGGATAGCCTTGAAAAAGTTTTGGAAATATGTGCTAAAACCAACCTTGTCTTAAATTTTGAGAAGTGTCATTTCATGGTCAAATAAGGTATTATTTTAGGACATATTGTTTCCAAAGATGGTATCTCCGTAGATCCGGCTAAAATTAATGTCACATCTAGTTTGCCTTACCCCTCTTCCGAGAGGGAGGTCCGCTCTTTTCTTGGACATGCAGGATTTTATCGGAGATTCATCAAGGATTTTAGCAAGGTAGCATTGCCTCTCTCAAGGTTGCTACAAAAGGATGTTGAGTTTGATTTAAGCAAGGAATGCATGGAGGCTTTCGACAAGCTCAAGGTAGCATTAACCCAAGCTCCCATTGTGCGAGGGCCGGATTGGAGTCAGCCATTTGAAATAATGTGTGATGCTTCAAATTTTGCCGTGGAAGCCGCGTTAACACAACGCGAGGGTAAGAATCCATATGTCATAGCCTATGCATCAAAAACATTAGATGGAGCCCAATCCAACTACACTACTACCGAAAAAGAACTTTTAGCCATTGTTTTTACCTTGGACAAATTCCGAGCATATCCTCTCGGTTCAAAGGTGGTAGTGTACTCGGACCATGCGACATTAAAGTATTTGTTGGCTAAGAAAGAATCCAAATCGAGATTGATTAGATGGGTTTTATTGTTGCAAGAGTTTGACTTGGAAATCAAGGATAGGAGTGATACGCAAAACCTAGTGGCAGACCATCTAAGTCGTCTTGAACACACAAAAGATGATACTACTCCTATCAATGATTCATTTCCCTTTGAGGGCTTGCATGCAATCTCGGAAACCATTCCTTGGTATGCACTAATCGCCAATTACTTAGAATATCGCTCCTTCCCTCCTAATCTCTCCAAACATCAAAGGGATAAGCTAAAAAGCGAATCCAAATACTACGTGTGGGATGACCCATACCTTTGGAGATGTAGGGTGGATCACGTAATTCGGAGGTGCATTCCACAAATCGAATTTCACTCAATCTTGGAAGCTTGCCACTCCTCCAAAGGAGGAGGCCATTTTGGACCTCAAAGAACGGCAAGGAAAATCCTAGATTGTGGCTTTTGGTGGCCAACTCTTTTCAAGGACTCTTCTCATTTTTATAAATCTTGTTCTCAATGCATTAGATTTGGTAATATCTCTAAGAAGGATGAAATTTCCCAACGAACCATGTTATTTTGTGAGATTTTTGACGTGTGAAGAATTGACTTCATGGAGCCATTCCCAAATTCTAATGATTTCCTATACATTCTACTCGCCGTTGATTATGTGTCCAAATGGGTGGAAGCAATACCCACCCGGACGGATGATGCTAATGTGGTCCTTTCTTTTGTGAGAAATAATATCATTTGTAGATTTGGGTCGCCACGAGCAATCGTGAGCGACCAAGGTTCACATTTTTGCAACAAAAGAATGGATGGACTCATGAAGAAATATGGCATCATGCATAAAGTAGCCACAGCCTACCACCCACAAACAAACGGCCAAGCCGAGGTTTTCAATCGGGAGATCAAACGCATCTTGGAAAGGATTGTGAAACCCAATAGGAAAGATTGGAGTGCCAAGCTCACCGATGCATTATGGGCCTACCGAACGGCATACAAAACGCCAATTGGCATGAGTCCCTTTCGGTTGGTGTATGGAAAAGCTTGCCATTTGCCGGTGGAAATAGAGCGCAAGGCGTATTGGGCCATCAAGGAGTGTAATCCGAGTTTGGGTGGAGCCGGAATTAAGAGGAAGCTACAATTAGTGGAGTTAGAATGTTTGAGGCTTGAAGCTTATGAGAACTCTAGACTTTACAAGGAAAAAATGAAAGCCGTCCATGATAGGAACATAAGAGGCAAAGAATTCAAGGCCGGTGATCTTGTCCTTCTTTACAGTTCTAGATTGAGATTGTTGTCCGGTAAACTAAGGTCAAAATGGGAAAGCCCTTATCAAGTAGTGAAAGCGGAACCCTATGGGGTTTACCATTTGCACCATCCCTCAAGTCCGGATATCTTAAAGGTCAATGGGCACCGTCTCAAGTTGTATCATGGTGAACAAATGAAGAGCAACAAAGAGATTCAAGTATTCCTTTTGGAAGACGTACCTCTTAACAAAGAGCAATGAACAAGTGAAAGTCCAACTTAAGGACATTAAACAAAAGTGCTAGGTGGGAGACACCCCACCATGGTGAGATCTATCCTTTCTCCCCTTTATGTATAGTTTTTGAATTCTTCATTGTTTTGTAATTGCTTAACTATATTTTTGCTTGATTAGAATTTCTTGTGACTACCTTGGATAACTTGTTCATAAAGACATGCATTGATTTTTCTATAAATGACTTGATTATGTGGTAAAAGCCCACTCCTCTTTAGGTTTTGCATTGATTTTGGGTGTTCTTAGATTCTTTGGCTTGTTTGGCTAGTGAATACCTGATAATTAGGCATTTTTTTTCATTCAAAAAGGGGGGGGGGGGACGCGTGCGCGCGCTGTGCGCGTACGCATTCCTATGCTTTCACAGCTCCTGGGCAATTTACCAGAGAGTTGTGCAAATTCTGGGCCAGCTTTGGGCCCTGGGCATAACCAACATCACGCGTGCGTGCACCATGTGCGTACGCGTCCATGGCCATTCGCACAAAAACACGCGTACGTGCCTTAGCCGCGTACGCGTCACTACTGCGTTTTGCAACCTTGGGCCATCGTCCAGAGAGTTGTGCCCTGGTTGGGCCAATTTCATGCTACTGGCCCAGCCCAACTCACGCGTAGGCGCACCAGGTGCGCATGCGTACCTCGACCATAATGCCAATCGACGCGTCAGCGCACCGTGCGCGTCCGTGTCGCTCACCAAATTTTATTCTCTGCTACTTTTTCCCGAGAGTTGGGCCAGAGTTGTGCCCAACCTGTGCTGAGGGCACAACATATATGCACGTGCATACGCACCTGGTGCTCGCGCGCACACTCACATTTCGCTACTTCACGCACACGCGCACCGTGCGCGTCCGCGCCCTTACTGATTTAACCCATGCACGCGCACGCGTGCATGGCGCGCGCGTGTCGGTTTCGCGAACCAATTAAATTAGAGTGTGCCTTTCTCCTTCCATTTTCTTTCTTTCTTCTTACCACCATCCCTCATCTTCACCTCTCCCCTCCTCTACCTTCCCTACCTCCTTTTCTCCGCCACCACCGGCGGCAACCACCACCTCCGGCGGACCCACACCTCTCTTTTCCCTCTTCCCTCTCTTCCTCTTCACTAACCTTTCTCTCAACTCCATACCTTATCTCCTCTTCTCCCTCTCAAGGTACTCCTCATTTCCAATTTTTGTTTCCTTTTCCCTTTTTTTTTTTTCCATTCTCATACTCATANNCATTACCAGGGATTGTTCGAGCCTGGACATCACAATTTCGTGCACCAAGTTTTTGGCGCCGTTGCCAGGGATTGTTTGAGTTTGGACAACTGACGGCTCATCTTGTTGCTCAGATTAGGTAATTTTCTTTTTGTTTTATTTTCAAAAATTTTTCAAAAAAATTTTTAAAATTTTCTCATCTGTTTTCTAAAAAATAAAAATGTTTTCAAAAATAAATTATTCTATGGCTTCAAAATTTTTAAGAATGAATTCTAGTGTTTCATGAAATATGTTGAATCATATCTGGCTGTAAAGCCATACCCAAACTACCCAAACATTGGCATTCAACTAATCACTTCAGCCCATGTAATTATATGTTGCATCCTGGCTGGCTGTAAAGCCATGTCTAAATTTATTTGGACTGAGGCAGCAATTTGTTATCAAGAGCAAGCTAGTTGGAGTTAATCCACCTGCTACTGTTTCTGATCACCTGCTGAAGCTTGGCTGGCCATTGGCCATGTCTAGTGTTTTGGACTGGAGCTTTCTTTGAAAGCTTGGCTGGCTAGTGGCTAGTGAGCAATTCCTGGACTGAAGCTTTAGACTAACATGGCAAGATTCCTGGAATTCATATTAAAAATTTTGGAATCCTTATTTTTTCTTTTTTTCATATAATTTTTGAAAAAATCCAAAAAAATTAGAAAATCATAAAAATCAAAAAATATTTTTTTTCTTGTGTGAGTCTTGAGTCATATCATGAGTTTGGTGTCACTTGCATATGCATCTTGCATTTTTCGAAAATTTCATGCATTCATAGTGTTCTTCATGATCTTCAAGTTGTTCTTGGTAAGTCTTCTTGTTTGATCTTGATGAATTTTTGTTTTGTGTCTTTTCATGTTTATCATATGCATTCTTGAATTCTTAGTGCGTAAGCATTAAAGAATTCTAAGTTTGGTGTCTTGCATGTTTTCTTTGCATTAAAAATTTTTCAAAAAATATGTTCTTGATGTTCATCATGACATTCAAAGTGTTCTTGGTGTTCATCTTGACATTCATAGCATTCTTGCATGCATCACATGTTTTGATCTAAAAATTTCATGCATTGCATCTTTTTAGTGTTTTTCTCTTGCATCATAAAAATTCAAAAATAAAAAAAAATATCTTTCCTATTTTCTCTCATCAAATTCGAAAATTTGGAGTTGACTTTTTCAAAAATTTTTAAAATCAAGTTGTTTCTCATGAGTCAAATCAAATTTTCAATTTGAAAATCTTATCTTTTTCAAAATCTTTTACAAAAATCAAATCTTTTTCAAAATTCTTAGTTATTTTCGAAAATTTCAAAAATATTTTTCAAAAATTTTTTTCTTATTTTTATACCAAATTTTCGAAAATAACTTAATCAATTAATGTTTTGATTCAAAAATTTGAAGTTTGTTACTTGCTTGTTAAGAAAGATTCAAACTTTAAGTTCTAGAATCATATCTTGTGATTTCTTATGAATCAAGTCATTAATTGTGATTTTAAAAATCAAATCTTTTTCAAAACTAATTTCTATTATATCTTTTCAAAAATATCTTCTCATCTTATCTTTTTCAAAAATATCTTTTCAAAATATCTTTTCTAACCTCCTAACTTCTTATCTTTTTCAAAATTTGTTTCAACTAACTAACTAACTTTTTGTTTGTTTCTTAACTTTTTCAAAACTACCTAACTAACTCTCTCTCTCTATTTTCGAAAATATCTTCCCCCTTTTTCAAAATTTCTTTTTAATTAACTAATTATTCTTATTTTTATTTTTAATTTTAAAAATTTTTCGAAAAAAAATACTAACAAACTACATGATCATTAGTAACTTTGTCTTAAAGATATGAATGTCCTATGAATCCATCACCTCTCTTAAATGAAAAATGTTTTAATTCAAAAGAACAGGAAGTACATGAGTTTCGAATTTATCTTTGAACTTAGTTTAATTATATTAATGTAGTGACAATGCTTCTTGTTTTCTGAATGTATGCTTGAACAGTGCATATGTCTTTTGAAGTTGTTGTTTAAGAATGTTAAATATGTTGGCTCTTGAAAGAATGATGACTAGGAGACATGTTATTCGATAATCTGAAAAATCATAAAAATGATTCTTGAAGCAAGAAAAAGCAGCAAAGAACAAAGCTTGCAGAAAAAAAAAAAGAAAAAAAAAGTAGGCGAAAAAAAATATAAAAAAAAAAGAAAAAGAAAAAGCAAGCAGAAAAAGCCAATAACCCTTAAAACCAAAAGGCAAGGGCAAATAAAAAGGATCCCAAGGCTTTGAGCATCAGTGGATAGGAGGGCCTAAAGGAATAAAATCCTGGTCTAAGCGGCTAAACCAAGCTGTCCCTAACCATGTGCTTGTGGCATGTAGGTGTCAAGTGAAAACTTGAGACTGAGCGGTTAAAGTCAAGGTCCAAAGCAAAAGAAGAGTGTGCTTAAGAACCTTGGACACCTCTAATTGGGGACTTTAGCAAAGCTGAGTCACAATCTGAAAAGGTTCACCCAATTATGTGTCTGTGGCATTTATGTATCCGGTAGTAATACTGGAAAACAAAGTGCTTAGGGCCACGGCCAAGACTCATAAAGAAGCTGTGTTCAAGAATCATCATACTGAACTAGGAAAGTCAATAACACTATTCGAAATCTAAAGTTCCTATAGAAACCAATCATTCTAAACTTCAATGGATAAAGTGAGATGCCAAAACTATTCAAGAGGCAAAAAGCTATAAGTCCCGCTCATATGATTGGAGCTATGTTTCATTGATAGTTTGGAATTTATAGTATATTCTCTTCTTTTTTTTCCTATTTGATTTTTAGTTGCTTGGGGACAAGCAACAATTTAAGTTTGGTGTTGTGATGAGCGGATAATTTATACGCTCTGACTGAGATTTACAAGGTGACCATAGCTTGCTTCATACCAACAATCTCCGTGGGATTCGACCCTTACTCACGTAAGGTATTACTTGGACGACCCAGTGCACTTGCTGGTTAGTTGTATCGAAGTTGTGACAATTATGTATTGAGATCAGAGCACCAAGCTTTGGAGCCATTACCAGGGATTGTTCGAGCCTGGACATCACAATTTCGTGCACCAGCGCCTCTTTAAGCTTAATTTCACCACCCTTCCTTCTTTTCTAGGATGGTGGTCAAAAGAGACAATGGAAAGGCACCCAAGAAGGCACCATCACGGTCTACTAGCAAAGCACAACAAGGCCCGCGAGCTAAGCCCCTCTCATCACCAAGGCTAGGAGCGTTGCTAACATTGATGTTTTGGAAAAAGACAATCCGGTGAGGGATCCGAACAAGTTTCCCAACCGCTATTGTGAACTTGTCTATCCCTTGATCAAGCTGAGGAACTATCATGCGGAGCCCCTTCTAGCCCCTCTGGCTCATGTCATACCGCTCATTATACCCCACATCGAATGGCGGCAATGGGAATTCCTATTGAGGAAGCCACGGGAGACGAACTTGTCATGGGTGGTTGAATTTTACACCAACTACCACTCCTCTTCCCTTACATCGGTATTTATGTGCCGAAGGCAAGTTTCCGTCATGGAGGTGGCCATTCAGAATGTGCTTAAGACCGGACCGTTAGCGGAAGGGGTTGATGCTTATCAAGAGATTTTGTCGGCTCGATGCCAACGTGCGTTTGATTGGGATGCTATCCTTAAGGTCATTGCCATACCCGAATCATTCTGGATTCGAGGAAGGATGAGGCCCCGGCCCAAGGGCATTGACGCACGTTTTTTCACCAGAGAAGCTCAGGCATGGGCACAAATTCTAGCCCATTATGTGCTCCCTAGCACCCATGGCTCATCTATCACTGTCGAGTTAGCCTTGTTGGTTTGGTGTGTCCTCACAGAGAGACCGATGCATATTTCCCGTCTCATCCGCCAATCTATGGGCCGCATCCACGCTAAGGGGAATCTACCTTTTCCCGCTCTAGTGACCGACTTAGTCGCCGCAACTGGTGTTCCCCGAGAGACTAAGGACAGAAGGGCCATGATCCCGGTGGATGGAGATGTTGTTCCAACCGGGAGATATCTTTACCTTCCGACGGACACCGAAGAGCCACCCCTAACCATCCCCATGAGCATTCCCTCCACATCTTCCGCACCGCCAAAATCACCCATGCAACGCATAGAGGAACTCCACAAGAAGCTTGACCGTTATGAGCGGCGTAACCAACGCTGATACACTTTTGTCAAGAAGCTTCTAAGTTGCCTAGCCCCACCTATGGAAGAACCAGAAATTTCCACTTCCACCGACACCAATAATGAGGAAAGCGATAATGATGAAGATGATGGACACTCGGAAGCCGATCCACCACTCCGTCTCACTCAAGGCACGGAGGACCGTGCCAACTTCTAAGTGTGGGGAGGTCGGTCGGCCGACCGGTCTTCGTAGGTAACACCCGAATAAATTCCTTGAACCTCTTTTCTTAACTAGAGTAGATTGAATATTAGGTCTTTCATTTTTGGCATCTTTTTCATATTAGTATCTCTTAATAAATCCACTTGGTTAGAGCAATGACTTCTATTCTAGAAAACTAGAATTTTAGGGCGACCCTACCAATTTTGAAATTTGAAAATCTTTTGATGCTTAGCTTGTTTGAAGAATATATTTTGGAACATGGGATTTGAGCCAAGAACACAAGCAAGCGAGTTTTGAGCCTAATGGTGTGGTTACATCTTATAACCACTTATTTTCCCTTCTTGTGTGCAATTGTTCTCTTCCTATGATTGTGATCTTTGATTTGTTTAATTCTATATGTCTATTATTCCTTGTATTCATGCTTGTATATGATTGAGGCCATCGTTTCTTTTAGCCCACTTACCCAAATAACCTCACCTTTTATCTTCCTTTGTTAGCCAATTTGAGCCTACGATTGACCCACTTTGTTCTTAATCTAGCACATTACAAGCCTTAAAGCAAAAAATAATAAATGTCCTTTATTTGGATCTTTGATTAGCTTAGGCTAGCGTATGTGTATCATTCAAGTGTGGGAATCTTGGAACATTGGGGGAATAAAAGGGTAATCTTGTGTTTGATGTAAATATTGGGAATTGGGTACATGCTCATGTATTGATTAAATGTAAAACCTTGTGTATTGATGTTTTTGCATATATTGCAAGAAAAAAAAGAAAAAAAGAAGAAGAGAAACTTAGTATGAAAAAGAAAAGAAAAAAAAAGGGGACAAAATGACCCAAAGTAAGGTCAACAAGAATCAATGCACGAGTATTGTGAAATGAAAAGAAAATACATGAGTATGTTAAAAAAAAGTGAAAGGATGGGTAGTTAGGTTAGCTTTAAAATTGTATGAGATGTCATAGGGTAGGTGAGAAGTTTAAGCTCATCAAAGATTCAAATCCCAAGCTCACTTGACCAAATATGCATCCCTACCTTGACCCTAGCCCCATTATAACCTAAAGAAAAGACCCCATGATACTTGTATGCATGCATGGAATATATGTTGATTGTTAGAAGAAAAACAAATTTTAGAAAAGCATGAAGTAGGGGAGGATTGAGTGATCAACCCTATACACCGAGAGAATAGAGTGCAAATACTTCCGGTGAGGGGTTCGAAGCTCAACTCCTTGTTCCCGGCTCTCGCGAGCGCTCTTCATACAAGTTATGCATACTTCACCTTGATGATTAGATTTGGTAGAGTTCATACACTGCCCATCATCTTGCCCTATGTGCATATACATATGTGCCTTCTAGAAAGATTGAATTACTCTTGGCCAAGTAGATAGTAGCATACACCCTAGTTGCATTCATGTAGGTAGATCGCATCACATGAGTCCTATGCCCTTGTAGTCCTTTGATCTTTTGCTTTCCCTTAGCATGAAGAAATGCTAGACTTTAAGTGTGGGGAGGTTGATAAACCCCATTTTTACGGTTTATCATGCATAGAATCTAAGGGTTTTATCAATGATCTTCCACACTTATTCACATAAAACTGCATGATTTTGTGTCTCTTTCCCATTTTTCCTCATAGATGAAAATGTGCTTCTTTTGCATAAAAATCGATACATTGTAATCCTTCTCAATTACCATTAGATGCCTTGATCCGTTTGTTGAGTGATTTTAGAAGTCACAGGGCAAAAATGGCCAAGAGGAATGAAGGAAGCATGCATGAATGGAAGGAGCATGGAACAAACTAAAGAATTAGAATTTCCACATGCACGCGCATGCGCACCGTGCGCGTACGCGTGGATGCGTTCATCCAGAGCCAGCGCATTGGAGCCGAGCGAGGAGCCGGCGCGTCTATATGGCTGGGCCATATCCCTTATGACGCTCGCGCGCACCTTACGCCTACGCACAAGATCGCAAAGGACCCAGGGACGCGTACGCGTGCAGTGCGCGTACGCGTCGATGTGCGCACATGATTTTTTAAATGAAACACGTGCCCAGTGATTTCAGGGGGTTCCCAGGCCCTGTTTTGGAGGAGGTTTTGGAGGGAAAAGTTTAAGAAGGCCAAGGATTAGGAGTGTTAGGACAATTAGTCATAATGGGAGATATTTTTAGGAAGTTAGTTACATTTTATTTCTAGAGAGAGAAGCTCCAACTTCTCTCTAGGTTTTCATCCTCCATTGCAAGTTTCCTTGGAATTCTTAGTCAGATCTATTGATAATTGGCTTTTTGTTTTACTACAAGTGTAGATCTACTCTTCTTCTACCCTTAATTGATGTTCTTTTGATTCTATTTCTTAGATCTAGATTTGGTATACTTTGTTACTTTGAATTTGGATTAATGAATTGAGGTTTTATTCAATTGTTTGATTGTTGATGATTGTTTGGATTAGATAGTTTTGATTCAATTCTCTTCTCTCAATTGCATCATGTCTTCTATAATTGCCTACCAATTGTTTGTGATAATGACAACCTTGGCTATGGAGTAGATTTCTCTCACTTGACTTAGGGGTGAGTTATTGGAGACACTTGAATAGTTGATATCAATTGTAGATTATGAATTGAGAATTGCTAATTGACTTGGAGTGCACTAAAGCTAGACTTCCCTAGGGTGAGACTAGGACTTGTGACTCAAGTTGGTTACTCTCACTTGACTTTCCTCCATTGTTAGGGGGTTAACTAAGTGAAGCAACAATCAATTCTTATCACAATTGAAGGAAACTATAATGATGGAACTTCCAATGCTTACCCTTGGCCAAGGCTTTTATTTTAATTAGTTGTTGATTGCCTTGCTAGTTTGAATCCTTGCACCAATTCTCAAAACCATAAAAGCTTTCCTAATCAATGATGCACATTCTAAAGCAATTCCTAGAGAGAACGACCCGGGATCAATACTCTCGGTAATAGATTTTAGAATTGTTTGATGCGGCATTCGTGTGTTGGTTAGACTATACTCACGATCGGATTCATCACTAGTTTCTAACCAGCATAAGAATATTTACATTCATCAACACCCCAATCCGACCACTAGGGTTCATCTCCCTATACACTACCTTTGAAAAAGACATACGGTCAAGTACCTTAAGCATCAACTACATCGTGGTCGACGTAAATTCAGCCTACAATGCCCTAATAGGTTCGACAACCCTAAACAGGCTTGCTACTGTCGTATCCACTTCTCACCTCTGCATGAAGTTTCCGACAACCGAGGGAATCGCCACTGTAAAAGGAGACCAAAATCTGGCAAGGAAATGCTACAATGAGAGCCTTAGACTAAAAACCAATACAGGGGGAAAGGAAGTCAACACTATCAAATTGGGAGGAATCCGAGCTCATGAAGAGCTACGTCCCCAACCTGAAGGCGAGACAGAAGAGGTCCAAATCGGAAACACCCCCGACAAGACGACAAGCATAGGCGTAAACTTAAAAGAAAATCTAAAGGAACAACTCATCGACTTGCTGAGGTAAAATTCCGACCTCTTTGCCTGGAAGGCTTCCGACATGCCCGACATAAACCCCGACCTAATGTTTCATAAGCTCGCCGTACACCCTGACTCCCG
>NC_029787.2:50335648-50390219 GCF_000816755.2 Arachis ipaensis | reverse complement strand
GAAAGTTTGGACCAGAACGAACACAGGTCGTGGAGGAACAAGTACAGGCTTTGCTGGAAGCAGGGTTCATAAGGGAGGTAAAATACCCACTCTGGCTAGCCAACGTTGTATTGGTAAAAAAACAAAATGGGAAATGAAGAATGTGTGTCGATCACACCGACCTGCCTACTCGGGATACAATCAAATCCTAATGCACAAACCTGATCAAGAAAAGACCTCATTCATAACTCCAAAGGCGAACTACTGCTATCTAGTAATGCCTTTCGGGCTAAAAAACACGGGAGCGACATACCAAAGATTGATGAATAAGGTATTCTCCGCCCACATAGGGAAACTAATGAAAGTTTACGTGGACGACATACTTGTTAAAACTCAAGAAGACGAGGCACTATTGTCTGACCTCTCTGAGGTGTTTTCCACTATAAGAAAGCACGGGATGAGACTAAATCCCACAAAATGTACCTTTGCAGTAGAAGCAGGAAAGTTTCGGTTCATGCTGACCCAAAGGAGCATAAAAGCAAACCCAGACAAGTGTCGGGCTATACTTAACATGAAAAGTCCGACCTGCATCAAAGAAGTACAACAGCTGAACGGAAGACTAGCAGCCCTATCCAGATTCTTAAATGGATCAACCCTGAGGTCACTCCCCTTCTATTCAATCCTAAGGAAAGGAAAACAATTCGAGTGGATCCCAGAATGCGAATAAACCTTTCAAGACTTCAAAGAATTCTTGGGGCAACCACCCATTCTCACCCGACCTACTAAAGGAGAAGAATTCGTGCTGTATCTGGCAGTCAGAAGTCGAGTAATAGCTATAACATCCTAACTTTTAGTATGTCATGATCGTACCAAAAGTAAGGAGTTACTAACCTGTTTTTCTTATTAATTATTTAATATTGAGCCTTTAGTTCGATATCGCGTTTCAATTTTATAGAGAATTCTAGAAAATTGTTTTTAGTAATTAAAATCACATATCAAAGATCTTCAAATAATAATAATCACATAATTATTATTAATAATAAATGCTATACAAATAAATTCAATATAAAACTTGAAGACAATACCTATCCCTCTGGACAAAATAAAAGCTAAAGCAACAAGGATGAGGGAACTCTATAAAAACGAGAGGTATCATAAGTAAATCTACTATTCGTCCGCAGCCTCATACTGAATCTTCGAACTTGTCACTGAAAGGGTGGAAGATTTGTGGTGAGAACAAACCACACTTTCTCAGTAGGGAATGAAAATGCCGTAAAAGTAATGAATTTAATGCAAATAATTAACTCACTCAGTAAAACTATTTTGTTAAACCTTTGAAAATACTTTTTACTTTTACTTTATATAACTAATTAATTTCTTTAAATTTTCGAACTTAAAATAATTCTCAATCACAATCTCGGTTCTCAATCACCTCAATACACCAACCAATAGCACACGAAAAAGATCAACACACAACTAAATTGCAATAAGACAAACAGCACAATCACAGAGAAACTAGATAAGCAGACACATTCAAATACAAATGTGCAAACAACATGATGCATGTCTATTCCTAATGCAGGCCATAAGCTCATGTGTCGGTTGCCTACCCGCTCCCGACATTACCCGGGTACGAGTCCCAGATATGGCTTTCCAAATGCATACAGTTCTCAGTGTGTGGGCGTCCCCACTATAGATTTGGTACTAAGGCCCAAACAAAGTCGTATCTGCTCTCCTGTGGCAGACATTCCTTTACTTAATATATTCATTTAATCTTTGTTCTCTGCTCTCCTGTGGCAGAGATTTCTTTACTTAATATATTCATTCAATCTTTGTTCTCTGTTCTCCTGTGGCAGAGATCTCTTTAATTATTTCTCTTTATAACCTTTTCCAAACCTCCGAAATTATTTTATTTATAACAAGTTCTTCTTTCATACAAAAATCAGTTCTTACTTAACCATGATTTTTCCAAACCAACTTTAAAATAATTTCAGATTTAAACCTCTTTCAAAAGACTAAAAGAATCATTTATTAAGTAAATCTCACGGCAGGGTCTCGAGACTTTAGGGAGGACGACAATCAAACTCGTTCTTTAAAATTAATAAACTCCTTGAATCATAATTCCTTAAAATGTAGTTCTTTAATCAAACTCAAAACATAAAGTCTTTCTTAATAAGTCAAAACTCAATACATGATATTTTCTTAATAAATCACATTCAAAACATAAAGTTTTTCTTAATAAATCAAACCCAAACATACAATTTCTCAAGTCCAACCTTTTTCTAAATATTTCAAACAAAGTCTTAAGTTTTATAATAAAATTTCGGCAGCATCTCCCATAAAACTCGAACTTTGCCACTCTTTCGGGTCCCAACTAAATCATTTTCAACCTCTTTTTAATCATTTCCAATAACTCAAACTAATTCCAATAACAGAAATCATTTTCAAATCTTAGTTCAATACCAACAAATCGAACCAATTCCAATGTCTAAATCTTTACCGACCCTCAGAATTATTTTCGATAAATCAATAAAACTCATTCCCAATATCTCAAATCGATTCAAATGCGGATTTATTTTCAACATCAAATTAACCCCAAACCAAGAAAATTCATTTTAGTATTTAATCAAACCGACTTTCTAACTCAATAATTAAAATTTTCAGCACTCCTAATCAATCAAGAAATCAAATACATATTCATCAAATTCAGTCACAAGTACAACTCAAACTCATCATGCAGTCATTCCAAACAATCATAAATTATTTACAAATACCCACTAGACTTTCATGGCATTCATAGTTTAAAACAATTAATTTCAAAATAAAATCCCCTACCTCCGTACAAAATTAGATTCAACAAAAACTTTGGAGAAGCTTTCTGATCGAACTGCTGAAGAAGAAAACGTCAGAAATCATCTGTGCCTCCTAGAACTCCAATTGGCCGAATTCAAGGAGAAGAGAAACTACATCACCATTAACTTCTACCAAACAAAAGTAACGCCAACGTGTAGATGAAGAGAATACAAACACTTTTATCGAATTAGATTTTTAATTGGAGTTACGGATCACAAGAAATCGAAGCCAAAAGTTCAAAGGTTCCATGGTTTCTCAATCTCTTTCTCTCACGGCCTTTCTTTCATTTTCTTATGGTTTCGGTCATGAATGAGAAGAAATGAAGAAGATTAAGGATAATAGTGATTTGTGGTTATAAAAGCTTTATTAGGTGTTAAGTTATACATATATATATTCATGCACCTAAGCCACGTTCTCATTTTCTTTCTTTTATTTTCTTCAAGTTCGGTGGGAATGAAGGAATAGTTAAAGGTAATTTGTGATGAGTTATAATTTGTGATATTTAATGTTACTAGGTGTCATGACAAATAATAAAATGAAACATGTGTCATGCTTTATATATATATACACTAACATGCAAGCTACGTTTGTTTTCCTTTTTATTATTTCCTTAATGGCATTTGGCTATTTTATTTTTTGAAATATCTCATTATAATAAAAATTATTTTGAAATATCTCATTATAATAAAAATTATTTAAAAATTTTAATGGATTTTAAACTCAAAATATTATAAAATTTAATTTAATTACTTTTAAAAAATAATTTTTTAATATAATAATAAATCATAAATAACTCATTATTTAATTTTCGAAAATCTGGCAACAATTCATCTACTTCGTCAGCAAAGCCCTGTAAGGGGTCAAGCTGTACTATCAGAAGATAGAAAAATTTGCTCATGCCCTCATCCGAAGGCTCTGTCCTTACTTCCAGACTTACACCATCAAGGTCCGCACTAATCAACCAATGAAACACATCCTACAAAAGATAGACCTGGCAGGAAGGATCCTGTAATGGGCGGTGGAACTGTTTGAGTTCAACCTTAGGTACGAAACTCGGACAGCCATTAAATCACAATACCTGGCCGACTTCATCACTGAATAAACCGACAGCCCAGAGGGACTCCCATCATATGGAGCCTATATGTAGACGGCTCGTCAAACAAAGCCGGAATTGGAGCGGACATCATACTAGAAAGCGATCAAGGAACCCGAATAGAGTTATCCCTAATGTTCAAGTTCCCTGCCTCCAACAACCAAGCAGAATACGAAGCCTTATTGGCTGGCTTGAAGCTGGCTAAAGAAGTCGGTGCAGAAACAAGAAAAGTTTTCAACGATTCGCAAATAATAACTTTACAGATCAATGGAAACTATCAGGCCAAAGACCCTACCATGAATAAGTACCTGGATAAAACCCAGGAACAGCTCACACACTTTAAAGAAAGTGAGGTCCGACATATAGTCCGGGAATACAATGCCCGAGCATATGCTCTTTCAAAGTTAGCCAGCACCAAGCCAGGGGACAACAACAGAAGTCTCGTCCAAGAGACTCTGCAGTCCCCATCAATTTCAAAAGAGGAGGAAGTATTAAACATATCCAATCAACACTTGGGGTGGATGACTCCCATAGTCAACTACCTCAAATTTGAGACCCTCCCTATAGAAGAAAAGGAGGCGAAAAAGCTCAAAAGAGAGGCACAAAACTATATGCTGGTCTGTGATATCCTTTACAAGAGAGGGATTTTAACACCCCTCCTAAAATGCGTCCCGACCTCCGATACAAAAGAAGTCTTAGAAGACATTCATAGTGGCATGTGCGGAAACCACTTAGGAGCTCGGGCCCTGGCCAAGAAGCTAATCTGAGCCGACTTCTTTTGGCCGACCTTACAAAAGGAAGAGGCCGAGTTTGTCAAATGTGCCCACCTTGCCAGAAATATGATAACTTCCATGTAGCGCCTCCTGAAGAACTCATCAGCGTTACATCGCCTTGGCCTTTTGCAAAATGAGGACTTGATCTACTCGGACCATTCATACAAGGACCGGGCCAAGTCAAATACCTCATAGTAGGGGTCGACTACTTCACCAAGTGGATTGAGGCGGAGCCCTTAGCCACTATCACTACTCAAAGAAGTCGAAAATTCTTGTACAAGAACATTGTCACAAGGTTTGGAGTTCTCCACTCCATTACCACAGACAATGGGACTCAATTTACCGACTTGAGCTATAAGAACTTGGTGGCTGACCTAAAAATTAGGCACCAGTTCGGCTCGGTAGAACACCCCCAAGCCAGTGGACAAGTCGACGTGGCTGGGCTAAAACGCCGACTACAAGATGCAAAGGGAGCTTAGGCTGACAAACTCCTTCAAGTATTATGGACATACCGAACCATCCCACATTCTAAAACTGGAGAATCACCGTTCTGACCTGCTTACGAAATAGAGGCAATGATTTCCATTGAAGTAGATGAAGGGTCACCTAGGGTCGTATTCTACAATGAAGGAATCAACTCCCAAGCGCAAAGAGAAGAGCTCAACCTTCTCCCAGAAGTCTGAGAAAGAGTTCGAATTAGGGAGGAAGCCTTTAAGCACCGAATGGCTCTAAGATACAACCAAAAGGTGATCAAGAAAAGCTTTCCTGCCAATGACCTCATCCTTATCTGAAATGACATCGGGACGCAGAAGTCGGGAGAATGAAAGTTGGCTACAAACTAGAAAGGACCTTACAGGGTAACCGAGGTCCTAGGAAAGGGTTATTACAAGGTGTCCGACCTCTAAGGGAAGGAGCTCCCGAGGTCCTGGCATGCCTATAACCTGAGAAGATACTATAGCTAGAAAGCCTTGAACCAAGGTGCACTCTGTTTCCCAATAATAAGGGTTTTTTATTGAGGCACCGGGACAAAGCCTAGGAGCACTTAAGCCTTTAGTAACTGTTTCGAGGGTTACCTGAAACAGGGAGGTCGATCTCGGATGAGATCTTCAGATCTGGACTGGGCTGCTACGTCCGACTTGTTGACGTAGGAGATGCTGCTGGTCCTTGCTCACCGGAGGGGGTGGTACCTGCAAGAGACTCTGAAGCTTAAGTCAGTACGGGCTTTAGGCAGATTTTTTGTAGAATTGGAGTATGAGTTAACGATCTTTCTTTGAGATAAGTTTGTTATTTTATGTTATCTTTTGGATGAGATCCTTATCTTTTTGGTCATCCGCCTTCTAGCGGATGGTGACTTCTTTGTTTTGGGCCTATTTGGGCCTTGTCGTGATTTGTCCGAACTCTTTGTGAGAGTTAGCTATGATAGGCCGACCTTTAAAGAGGTTGGTCCTTTTTCTTCGCCTAACCCGGGCCTTATAGTTCGGTCCAGGGTATGAATAGTGTCCCTTCTTGAGCTTCGATCCTTTCCCGAGGTCGTGCTTTTCGAGCTTCGGCCAATTTCTAGGAAGTTGTGCTCGAGCATTAGTTTAGTTGCATTTGATCAGCTCCTTCTCGTGCGATTCTGGCGTTTGTTTTGCTTAAATGCAAAGCGTTTTTAGCTCCTTAATTGCGGCATTGCTTTCGTGGTGTTAGTTTCTTGGGAGTATGCGAGCGTCTTTAAATCCTATTGATTGGGCTTTTATTTTCCGTTTCTTTTTCCCTCTCTTTAAACATTGTTTGAAATCAAAGAAGGGGTTTTTCACTTTTTTCATCTTCCTCTTACTTTCTCCTTCGAACAAACTTTCCTCGTCTGACTCCATTGATTATGTCCCAAGCTTTTCTTCTTTTCTGGAGCTTTTCGGGGGCGACTGGTACATGGAATCGTGATCTCACACTTTTCTCACAACTCCGTGCAACTAATCAGCAAGTGCACTGGGTCGTCCAAGTAATAAACCTTACGTGAGTAAGGGTCGATCCCACGAAGATTGTCGGCTTGAAGCAAGCTATGGTCATCCTGTAAATCTCAGTCAGGCAGATTCAAATGGTAATGAGGTTTTGATAATTAAAATAGAAATAAAACAGAAAATAAGATAAAGTTACTTATGTAATTCATTGGTGGGAATTTCAGATAAGTGTCTGGAGATGCTTTGTTGCTCCTGAACCTCTGCTTTCCTATTGCCTCCTTCCAACCATGCGTTACTTCCTTCCATGGCAAGCTGTAAGATCCTCTCAGTGAAAATGGTCCTCTATGGTTTCTGCACGGCTAATCAACTGTCGGATTTCTCGTCTCGGATGAAAAATACCAGGTACAGCTACTGCATGGCTAATCATCTGTTGGTTCCCGCTAGCGTCGGAATAGAATCCATTGATCCTTTTGCACACTGTCACTTGCGCCCAACATTCGCAGGTTTGAAGCTCGTCACAGTCATTCCTTCCCGGATCCTACTTGGAATACAACAGACAAGGTTTAGACTTTCCGGATCCCAAGAATGGCTGCCAATAATTCTAGCCTATACCACGAAGATACTAATCTCACGGACTCGGTCCGTATATTAGATATCCAAGAGAATATACTCCGGCTGTCGTCCAATGACTACGTTGAACATCATGTAGACCGCTTTGTGGTTGTCAGGCACGCGATCCTGGCTAAGCGAGTAACAAGATTGGGTGATTGTCACGGATCACCCCTTCATTATGACTTAACTGAATTAAGAACGAGAGTATATCTTGGAGAAGAAGTAGGCGTGAATTGAATAGAAAATAGTAGTAATTGCATTAATTCATGAAGAACAGCAGAGCTCCACAACTTAATCTATGGGTGTAGAAACTCCACCGTAGAAAATACATAAGTGAAAAAGGTCTAGGCATGGCCGTGAGGCCAGCCCCCAAACGTGAAAAAATGATAAAAGACTCTCTAAAACTCTCTGAATAAAATAGTAAAAAGTGCTATTTATACTAAACTAGTAACTTAGGTTTACAGAAAATGAATAACTAAGTGCAGATAGTGCAGAAATCCACTTTCGGGGCCCACTTGGTGTGTGCTTGGGCTGAGCATTGAAGCTTTCATGTGCATAGGCTCTTCATGGAGTTAAACGCCAGCTTTGGTGCCAGTTTGGGCGTTTAACTCCAATTCTGGTGCCAGTTTGGGCATTTTACGCCAAGATGTTTTAGGCTGTCTTTGAACGCCAGTTTGGGCCATCAAATCTCGGGCAAAGTATGGACTATTATACATTGATGGAAAGCCTAGGATGTCTACTTTCCAATGCAATTGAGATCGTGCCAATTGGACTTCTGTAGCTCCATAAAATTCACTTCAAGTGCAGGAGGGTCAAAATCCAACAGCATCTGCAGTCCTTTTTCAGCATCTGAATCAGATTTTTGCTCAGGTCCCTCAATTTCAGCCAGAAAATACCTAAAATCACAGAAAAACACACAAACTCATAGTAAAGTTCAGAAATGTGATTTTTGCATAAAAACTAATAAAAATATAATAAAAAGTAACTAAAACATACTGAAAATAATGTAAAAACAATGCCAAAAAGGGTATAAATTATTCGCTCATCACAACACCAAACTTAAATTGTTGCTTGTCTCCAAGCAACTAAAAACAAAGTAGGATAAAAAGAAGAGAATATACAATGAATTCCAAACTTATCAATGAAGATTAGCTTCAATTAGATGAGCGGGACTTGTAGCCTTTTTGCTTCTGAACAGTTTTGGCATCTCACTTTATCCTTTGAAGTTCAGAATGATTGGCATCTATAGGAACTTAGAATTCAGATAGTGTTATTGATTCTCCTAGTTCAGTATGTTGATTCTTGAACACAGCTACTTTATGAGTCTTGGCCGTGACCCTAAGCATTTTGTTTTTCCAGTATTACCATTGGATACATAAATGCCACAGACACATAACTGGGTGAACCTTTTCAGATTGTAACTCAGCTTTGCTAGAGTCCCCAGTTAGAGGTGCCCAGAGCTCCTAAGCACACTTTTTTTGCTTTGGACCATGACTTTAACCACTCAGTCTCAAGCTTTTCACTTGACACCTTCACACCACAAGCACATGGTTAGGGACAGCTTGGTTAGCCGGTTAGGCCAGGACTTTATTCCTTTGGGCCCTCCTATCCATTAATGCTCAAAGCCTTGGATCCTTTTTACCCTTGCCTTTTGGTTTAAAGGGTTATTGGCTTTTTCTGCTTGCTTTTTCTTTTTCTTTCTTTCTTTTTTTTTCACCACCCTTTTTTTTTTGCAAGCTTTTCACTGCTTTTTCTTGCTTCAAGAATCATTTTTATGATTTTTTAGATTATCAATAATATTTCTCTTTTTTTATTATTCTTTCAAGAGCCAACAATTTTAACATTCATAAACAAAAATATCAAAAATATGCACTGTTCAAGCATTCATTCATAAAACAAAAGGTATTGCCACCACATCAAAATAATTAAGCTAATTTCAAGATAAAATTCGAAACCTATGTACCTCTTGTTCTTTTGCAATTAAAAACATTTTCCATTTAAGAAAGGTGAAGGATTCATAGGACATTCATAGCTTTAAGATATAGACACTAGACACTAATGATCATGTAGTAAAGACACAAACATAGACAAAACATAAAGCATAATTTTCGAAAAACAGAAAAAATAAGAACAAGGAAATTAAAGAACGGGTCCACCTTAGTGATGGCGGCTAGTTCTTCCTCTTGAAGATCTTATAGAGTGCTTGAGCTCCTCTATGTCTCTTCCTTGCCTTTGTTGCTCCTCCCTCATGGCTCTTTGGTCTTCTCTAATTTCATGGAGGAGGATGGAATGCTCTTGGTGCTCCATCCTTAGTTGTCCCATGTTGGAACTCAATTCTCCTAAGGAGGTGTTGATTTGCTCCCAATAGTTTTGTGGAGAAAAGTGCATCCCTTGAGGCATCTCAGGGATTTCATGATGAGGAATTTCCTCATGCTCTTGTTGAGGCCCATGAGTGGGCTCTCTTGTTTGCTCCATCCTTTTCATAGTGATGAGCTTGTCCTCTTCAATGAGGATGTCTTCCTCTATGACAATTCCAGCTGAATTGCATAGGGTACAGATGAGATGAGGGAAGGCTAGCCTTGCCAAAGTAGAGGGCTTGTCCGCCACCTTGTAGAGTTCTAGGGATATGATCTCATGAACTTCTACTTCCTCTCAATTCATGATGCTATGGATCATGATAGCCCGGTCTATTGTAACTTCAGACCGGTTGCTAGTAGGAATGATAGAGCGTTGGATGAACTCCAACCATCCCCTAGCCACGGGTTTGAGGTCAAGCCTTCTTAGTTGAACCGGCTTGCCTCTTGAGTCTCTCTTCCATTGAGCTCCTTCCACACAAATATCCCTAAGGACTTGGTCCAACCTTTTATCAAAGTTGACCCTTCTAGTGAAAGGATGAGGATCTCCTCTCATCATTGGCAAGTTAAATGCCAACCTTATATTTTTCGGACTGAAATCCAAGTAATTTCCCTGAACCATTGTGAGCCAATTCTTTGGGTTTGGGTTCATACTTTGATCATGGTTCTTAGTGATCCATGCATTGGCATAGAACTCTTGAACCATTAAGATTCCGACTTGTTGGATTGGATTAGTGAGAGTTTTCCAACCTCTTCTTTGAATCTCATGTCGGATCTCTAGATATTCACCCTTTTTGAGCTTGAAGGGGACCTCGGGGATCACCTTTTTCTTGGCCACAACTTCATAGAAGTGGTCTTGATGGACCTTTGAGATGAATCTCTCTATCTCCCATGACTCGGAGGTAGAAGCAATTGCCTTCCCTTTCCTCTTTCTAGAGGTTTCTCCGGCCTTAGGTGCCATTAATGGTTATGGAAAAACAAAAAGCAAGGCTTTTTCCACACCAAACTTAAAAGGTTTGCTCGTCCTCGAGCAAAAGAAGAAGGAGAGGAGTAGAAGAAGAAAAAATTGAGGAGATGGAGGGGGGTGATAGTTTCGGCCAAGGGGAAAAGAAGTGTGTATGATGTGTAAAAATGAAGGTAGTGAGGAGGGGTATTTATAGGGTAGGAGAGAGGGGGAATTCGGTCATGATGGGGTGGGTTTGGGAGGGAAATAGTTTGAATTTAAATGGTGAGATAGGTGTGGTTTATGATGGATGGATGTGAGTGGTGAAGAGGATATGGGAAAGAGGGTAGGATTTGATAGGTGAAGGGTATTTGGGGAAGAGTTATTGATGGGATTGGTCAAGGGTATTTGGGGAAGAGTGTTATGGAAAGGTGTGAAAAGGAGAGAAGAAGAGGTGGGGTAGGTGGGGATCCTGTGGGTCCACAGATCCTGAGGTGTCAAAGAATTCTGCTCCCTGCACCATTCTGGCGTTCAAATGCCCACTGTGTGCCATTCCTAGCGTTTAACGCCAGCTCTGCTACCTTTCCTGGCATTAAACGCCAGCTCTGCTACCTTTTCTGGCGTTAAACGCCAGTCTGCTGCCCATTTCTGGCGTTTAACGCCAGCCAGACGCCAGACAGCCTTTTCTGGCATTAAACGCCCAGAATGCTACCAGGCTGGGCGTTAAACGCCCATTTTGCTATCCTTACTGGCGTTTAAACGCCAGTAAGCTTGTCCTCCAGAGTGTGCTGTTTTTTATGCTATTTTTCCTTTTGCTTTAATTTTTCAGTAATTTTTATGACTTCACATGATCATCAACCTAAGGAAAACATAAAATAACAATGAAAAATAAATAAATATAATTAAATAACATTGGGTTGCCTCCCAACAAGCGCTTCTTTAATGTCAATAGCTTGATAGTGAGTTCTTACAGAGCTTCACAGAGACTCAGAGCTTGATGATAGCCTCCCAACACCAAATTTAGAAGTTGAGTGTGGGGGCTCTGTTTGACTCTGTATTGAGAGAAGCCTTTCATGCTTCCTTTCCATAATTGCAAAAGAAGATCCTTGAGCCTTAAACACAAGGTAGTCCTCATTCAATTGAAGGACTAACTATCCTCTGTCCACATCAATCACAGCTCTTACTGTGACTAGGAAGGGTCTTCCAAGCATGATGGATTCATCTTCATCCTTTCCAGTGTCTAGGATTATGAAATCAACAGGGATGTAAAAGCCTTCAATATTCACTAAGACATCCTCTACAAGTCCATAAGCCTGTTTCCTTGAATTGTCTGCCATTTCTAGTGAGATTCTTGCAGCTTGTACCTCAAAGATTCCCAGTTTCTCCATTATAGAGAGTGGCATGAGGTTTATACTTGAACCAAGGTCACACAGAGCCTTCTTAAAGGTCATGGTGCCTATGATGCAAGGTATTAAGAACTTTCCGGGATCCAGTTTCTTCTGAGATAATTTCTGTTGAACCAAGGTATTCAGTTTATTGATGAGCAATAGAGGTTCATCCTCCCAAGTCTCATTACGAAATAACTTGGCATTCAGCTTCATGATTGCTCCTAGATACTGAGCAACTTACTCTTCAACAATGTCTTCATTCTCTTCAGAGGAAGAATACTCATCAAAGCTCATGAATGGTAACAGTAAGTTCAGTGAAATCTCTATGGTCTCTGTATGAGCCTCCGATTCCTTTGGTTCCTCAATGGGGAACTCCTTAGTGGCCAGTGGACGTCCATTGAGGTCTTCCTCACTGGAAATCACTGCCTTTCCCTCCTCTACAGGTTCGGCCATGTTAAACGTGTTTATGGCCTTGCACTCTCTTTTTGGATTTTCTTCTGTATTGCTTGGGAGAGTACTAGGAGGGATTTTAGTAACTCTTTTACTTAGTTGACCCACTTGTGCCTCCAAATTTCTAATAGAGGACCTTGTTTCAGTCATGAAACTGTGAGTGGTCTTACTTAGATCAAAGATTATGGTTGCTAAGTCAGAGAGGTTCTGCTTAGAATTCTCTGTCTGTTGCTCAGAAGATGATGGAAAAGGTTTGCTATTGCCAAACCTATTTCTTCCACCATTATTATTATTGAAGCCTTGATTAGTCTTCTGTTGATCCTTCCATGAGAAATTAGGATGATTCCTCCATGAAGAATTATAGGTGTTTCCATAGGATTCTCCCATGTAATTCACCTCTTCCATTGCAGGATTCTCAGGGTCATAAGCTTCTCCTTCAAAGGAAGCTTCTTTAGAACTGCCGGATACAGCTTGCATTCCAGTCAGACTCTGAGAAATCATATTGACTTGCTGAGTCAATATTTTATTCTGAGCCAATATGGCATTCAGAGTATCTCAAGAACTCCTTTCTTCTGAGTTGTCCCATTATTCACAGAATTTCTTTCAGAAGTATACATGAACTGGTTATTTGCAACCATTTCAATGAGTTTCTGGGCTTCTGCAGGCGTCTTCTTCAGATGAAGAGATCCACCAGCAGAGTGATCCAATGACATCTTGGACAATTCAGACAGACCATCATAGAATATACATAGGATGCTCCATTCTGAAAGCATGTCAGAAGGACACCTTCTGATCAATTGCTTGTATCTTTCCCAAGCTTCATAGAGGGATTCATCTTCCTTCTGTCTGAAGGTTTGGACTTCCACTCTAAGCTTGCTCAACTTTTGAGGTGGAAAAAATTTGGCCAAGAAATCATTGACCAACTTTTTCCAAGAGTTCAGGCTTTCTTTAGGTTGTGAGTCCAACCATGTCCTAGCTCTGTCTCTTACAGCAAAGGGGAAAAGCATAAGTTTGTAGACCTCAGGATTAACCCCATTGGTCTTAACAGTGTCACAGATTTGCAAGAGTTCAGCTAAAAAATGATGAGGATCTTCCAATGGAAGTCCATGAAACTTGCAATCCTGTTGCATGAGAGAAACTAATTGAGGCTTAAGCTCAAAGTTGTTTGCTCCAATTACAGGAATTGAGATGCTTCTCCATAGAAGTCAAAAGTGGGTGCAGTAAAGTCACCAAGCATCTTCCTTGCATCTCCACCATTGTTATTATTTTCGGCTGCCATAACTACTTCTTTTTCAAAAATTTGTTAGGTCCTCTCTAGAGCTTTGTGCTTTAGCTTCTCTTAGCTTCCTCTTCAGAGTCCTTTCAGGTTCAGGATCAGCTTCAACAAGAATGTTTTTATCCTTGTTCCTACTCATATGAAAAAGAAGAGAACAGAAAAGAATAGGAATCCTCTATGTCACAGTATAGAGATTCCTTTATGTGAGTAGAAGAATAGAAGAAATAGAATGAAGAAGGGAGAAGAAGAATTCGAACACAAAGAGAGGGAGAGGGTTCGAATTATAAGAAGAAGAGAAGTGTCAGTAAATAAATAAATAAATAAATAAAAAGAGATGGGAGAAAGAGTATTCGAAAATTAATTCAAAAGAAAAGAAAAATATTTTTATTTTTATTTTAATATTTAGTTAGAATTTGAAAATTAAGAGAAGAAATAAAATAAAACTTGAAAACTAAATAAATTAATTAATTAAAAAGATTTTTGAAAAAGTGGTTAGTGATTTTCGAAAATTGGAGAGAGAGAAGAAGTTAGGTGGTTTTGAGAAAGATAAGAATTAGTAAAACAAACAAAAAGTCAAGTGGTTAATTGAAAAAGATTTGAAAATCAATTTTGAAAAGATAAGAAGTTAGAAAAAGATTTTGAAATTTAATTTTGAAAAAGATATGATCAAAAATCATATTGAAAAATATTTGAATTGGAAATTAAAAAGATTTGATTTTTGAAATTAAAGTTGATTACTTGACTAACAAGAAACTAAAAGATATGATTCTAGAATTTAAAGATTGATTCTTTCTTAATAGGCAAGTAACAACTTAAAAATCTTGAATCAAAATATTAATGTTAGCAATAAATTCAAAAATATGAAATAAAAATAAGAAAAAAATTTTGAAAATCAATTTTAAAATTTTCGAAAAACATGAAGGAAAAATGAAAAAGATTTGATTTTTGAAAAAAAAGATTTGAAAAGATAGAATTTTTAGATTGAAATTTATGAGTAAAATAAGGAAAGATATCTTTTTTATTTTTAAATTTTTAATGAGGAGAGAGAAAAACAACAAAAAGACACAAGACATCAAAATTTAATATCAAAACTCATAATGCATGCGAGAACACTTTGAATGTCAAGATGAACACCAAGAACACTTTGAAGATCATGATGAACATCAAGAACATATTTTTGAAAATTTTTAAGAAAAAAAAACATGCAAGACACCAAACATAGAAATTTTCAATGTTTAGACACTATGAATTCAAAAATGCACAAGAAAAACAAGAAAAGACACAAAACAAGAAAGTCACAAGATCAAACACAGAGAATCATCAAGAATAACTTGAAGATCAATGAAGAACACAATGCATATATTTTTGAAAATCAAAGAAAATTAAAACATGCAATTGACACCAAACTTAAAATTTGACACAAGACTTAAACAAGAACACAAAATATTTTTGGTTTTTATGATTTTATAAATTTTTGTTTTTTTTTTTGTATTTTTCGAAAATATTTTTGGAAAAAGGAATAAAGAGATACAAAATTTTTAATAAGAATTCTAGGAATTATGCAATGTTAGTCTAAAGCTTCGGTCGAAAAAATTTAGACATGGCCAATGGCCAGCCAAGCTTTAAGAGAAAGCTTCGGTCCAAAAGATTAGACATGGCTAAATAGCCAGCCAAGCTTTAGCATAAAACATACAAGCATGCCAATGAGAAGTGGAAGCCTCAGTCCAAAAGAATTAGACATGGCTTCACAACCAGCCAGGCTTCAACATATCTCATGAAACTCTAGAATTCATTCTTAAAAATTCTGAAGAACATATATATATATATATATTATATATTTTGAATTTTTTTGAAAAAAAAAAGAATAAAAAGAAAAAGCTTAAACATAAAATAAAATTACCTAATCTAAGCAACAAGATGAACCGTCAGTTGTCCAAACTCGAACAATCTCCGGCAATGGCGCCAAAAACTTAGTACACGGAATTGTGATCTTACACTTTTCTCACAACTCCGTGCAACTAACCAACAAGTGCACTGGGTCGTCCAAGTAATAAACCTTACGTGACTAAGGGTTGATCCCACGGAGATTGTCGGCTTGAAGCAAGCTATGGTCATCTTGTAAATCTCAGTCAGGCGGATTCAAATGGTTATGAGGTTTTGATAATTAAAATAGAAATAAAACAGAAAATAAGATAAAGTTACTTATGTAATTCATTGGTGGAAATTTCAGATAAGCGTCTGGAGATGCTTTGTTGCTCCTGAACTTCTGCTTTCCTATTGCCTCCTTCCAACCATGCGTTACTTCCTTCCATGGCAAGCTGTAAGATCCTCTCAGTGAAAATGGTCCTCTACGGTTTCTGCACGGCTAATCAACTGTCGGATTTCTCGTCTCGGATGAAAAATACCAGGTACAGCTACCGCATGGCTAATCATCTGTTGGTTCCCACTAGCGTCGGAATAGAATCCATTGATCCTTTTGCACACTGTCACTTGCGCCCAACATTTGCAGGTTTGAAGCTCGTCACAGTCATTCCTTCCCGGATCCTACTCGAAATACCACAGACAAGGTTTAGACTTTCCAGATCCCAAGAATGGCTACCAATAATTCTAGCCTATACCACGAAGATACTAATCTCACGGACTCGGTCCGTGTATTAGATATCCAAGAGAATATACTCCGGCTGTCGTCCAATGACTACGTTGAACATCATGTAGACCGCTTTGTGGTTGTCAGGCACGCGATCCTGGCTAAGCGAGTAACAAGATTGGGTGATTGTCACGGATCACCCCTTCATTCTGACTTAACTGAATTAAGAACGAGAGTATATCTTGGAGAAGAAGTAGGCGTGAATTGAATAGAAAATAGTAGTAATTGCATTAATTCATGAAGAACAGTAGAGCTCCACACCTTAATCTATGGGGTGTAGAAACTCCACCGTAGAAAATACATAAGTGAAAAAGGTCTAGGCATGGCCGTGAGGCCAGCCCGCAAACGTGAAAAGATGATAAAAGACTCTCTAAAACTCTCTGAATACAATAGTAAAAAGTGCTATTTATACTAAACTAGTAACTTAGGTTTACAGAAAATGAATAACTAAGTGCAGATAGTGCAAAAATCCACTTCCGGGGCCCACTTGGTGTGTGCTTGGACTGAGCATTGAAGCTTTCACATGCATAGGCTGTTCATGGAGTTAAACGCCTTTTTTGGTGCCAGTTTGGGCGTTTAACTCCAATTCTGGTGCCAGTTTGGGCGTTTTACACCAAGATGTTTTAGGCTGTCTTTGGACGCCAGTTTGGTCCATCAAATCTCGGGCAAAGTATGGACTATTATATATTTCTGGAAAGCCTAGGATGTCTACTTTTCAAAGAAATTGAGAGCACCCCAATTGGGCTTCTATAGCTCCAGAAAATTCACTTTGAGTTCAGGAGGGTCAACATCCAACAGCATCTGCAGTCCTTTTTCAGCCTCTGAATCAGATTTTTGCTCAGGTCCCTCAATTTCAGCCAGAAAATACCTGAAGTCACAGAAAAATATACAAACTCATAGTAAAGTCCAGAAATGTGATTTTTGCATAAAAATTAATAAAAATATAATAAAAAGTAACTAAAATATACTAAAAACTATGTAAAAATAATGCCAAAAAGGGTATAAATTATCCGCTCATCAGCGCCCTTCGGATCGTTGGTGTTCTTGCTGCGCTTCTGTTGCCATCGTTCCTTTCTTCATCGCAGGTTGGTATTTCTTGTCTGTGACTTTCGTATTTTCTGATTGATTGATGGCTGTGACTTCCTTCTGTTTAAACTTCTGGTGACATCGCATGCCTTTGTTTTTCTGAGGAAAGTTGGAATCTTTTTGTCTTTGCTACTTTTTTGCGAAAATGTTGGTGCTTGGGTTTTTGCTTTTCATTCGCGCGTTTTTCTTTTCAGTGAAGGGACTAAGGTTTTGAAGTTTTATGGAACTGCAATGTAGCCCCATCGCAGCTTCACCCGAATTCTTGGGCTTTTGTGAAGATTTTTCCAGCTGTTATGCCAAGAGTTGGGTGTCTGACCTACCCTATCTCTTTTCCTTTTCTTGTTTGTGCTGACCAAACCCGGGACGGCCTAGAAGAAGGCTTCTTGGATCTCCTTTCAAGCTACACAGGAAAGAAAAGTTTTTTCCATGTTTGATGACTCTTTTCGGGACTTTAAAAATTATTATTTTAAAGTCCGAGCTGTTGAGGATGTTCATCCCTTATTTCTGGACGAAAATGATGAGCCGCCCTTTCTTTTATGGTGGCAGAAAGATCCTGTAGTTCTTAAGTATCCCTAGGAGAGTTTAGATGAAGTAGAGCAGGCCTTGGTGGGTGTTTTAGAGGAGCATTGGGGGGAGCCTCCTCACTTGGATACTAAAAAGTTTTTAGGGGACCCCGCTCTTCTCCGTTTTGAGCTAGGTAGTGTCCAACCTCATCTTTCATAGAAAGTCTTCTTTTATTGATTGTGATCTTGTTATTATCTACTGTGTGATTGTTTTGCTGGCTTTGTTTCAGAGATGGTGTCGTCGTCGGATTCGATGAAGATGTTCCGCAAGGCAAAAAAGGCGGTGGCTGCCCAAAATTTGTCGAAGAAGACGTCGAGGGAGAGCTTTTCACAGTTACCTCCGAAGAAGCCGGCATCTGATCCTTAGGGGCCGAGGAAAGTCATCCTGACCCCTCGAGTCCGGATGATTCCTACTGATCCGCCTTTTTCGACCTCTGGCGCTTCCTCCTCCCCTACTTCAGCCGGTCCTCCTCCCAAGAAGCCAAGGGCTGTCGGCCCTTATAATCTGGATGACAAGGAATTTGATGGCGTGACTTTTGCCACAGAGCTGATTGCTCCTTGTGGTAAAGTTTCTCTAGATGACGTGTCAATCCTTCATCATCTGGATTTCATATCAAGCAATAGTATCCAAATGGCCAATCTTAGTACGACCTTGTCCCGGGTTGTCATGGAATCTCCAGTCCATGCCACTAAGGCCTTTTTGGAGGATGTCAAGGCTGACTATGATAGAATGAAGGGTTTAAAGGAGGAATTTGAGGCCAAAGCTATTGGGTTGGAGCTTGAAATGGAGAGGGAGAAGGCTCGGGCTACTGCCGCAGAGGCAGCTGCTAATCTGGCCGAGGATATGGCTAGAAAGTACAAGAAGAGCTATACTCGAACCTATGGTGAGTTGTTGGAGGCTAGGGAGAGGCTACAGTCAGCTGAGGACGATTATGTCGAGCTTCAGGGGCACGTGGTGAGTGGTATGACTGTGCTATATGAAAACCTGAAGGCCCAGGTCCGAGTTCTTGCTCTGATGTCGATCTCTCCTTGTTTAGTATGGATAACATTGTAGAGGATGGCAAGATTGTGCCTGCCCCCGATAATGATGATGAAGCTCCTCCCATTGTGTCGACAGTTAAAGTTTCTACAGCTCCTGTTGTTGAGTCGTCCGCAGCTCTTTCTGCCGAGGTGGTTCCTCTAGAGCCTGATGTGGAGATCCTCAATGGCCCTGACGGAGTTGTTGGAGTCACCCCGATCTCAATGATCCCTCCTTCTCCGAAGGATGCAGCTGCTGGGGCTAACTTGGAGCCTTTATAACTCTCTTTTTCATATCTTTTTCAGTATGTATTTGGTATGGTCCGATCTGTGGACCTTTTGAACTTTGGTTTTGTAGCCTTTATTTTGGCACTTCCTTGACACTTCCTAGTTGCCTCTTGGCAACTTTTGTTTTTTAATTAAAACACTTTTAACTCTTGGGTTTCCAATGGGCAGCCCTGGAGCCTTTAATGTTTTAATTTTTGTGACTGGCAGTCTTTTAACTGGCTTTGGTGGGGTGCCTTTGTTTTTAACCTGTATATGGCTTTACATTTTGATGATGGCGCTACTTTGCGGGCTCTTACGCCCTTGGGATCTAGGTGTTCGGAGCTCTGTGGTCCGACGTCTTTTGAGGTAGTGTTCGTTTCAGGAACTTCTACCTTTGCTATTCGGACTACGCTTTGTCTTGGTTGTGCTGTCAACCTTCTGCTTTGGCATCGTCGTCTTTTTATAGCTTACTGTCTGGACTTTTATAGTCAATTTCCAACAACTTTTTAGGAGGTGTTCATATTGAACCCTTTCTTTTTAGTTCATTTGGACGACTTTTTCGCTCTGTCTTGAGGTCGTGCTTTTACTTTTTAAGTAGCGCCTTTTTTCAAGACTTGTACCTTTTAGCCCAGCACCTTGGGCCTAGGTTTTTCAACCTTTTTGGCCTTTGTATGGTGTTGTTCCCTTTTTATTGATCCTTTCATTAGTCTGAATTCTCTGTCGGGCCTTCTCAAGTTATTTTTAGTAATCCCATTTTTAGTTCGACCTCGTCTAGTCGCTTTATATGGGTTACTTTTTATAACTTCTTGCATTAACTTTGCCTTTCGCCATTTTACCTTGCCGACCTTTTCTTGGTCGGGCGATGAATCTTGCGTTCTGAGCGTAAATTAATGCGTCTTGGTAGGAAACTTTTTCAGGGAATCTTAAAATTTTATTCAATCAATAAGATAAAAAGTAAGAATGTGTACATGCGAGTGCTTACCCTTTTAGTCGGGCAACTTTTAGATCTTGGCCTAGCACCTTATTAAAAAACCTTTTAGGAAAAAGAGTGCGCCTTGGCCTGAGATCTTTTTCTAGCTATAGTACCTTCTTAGGTTACAGGCATGCCATGACCTCGGGAGCTCCCACCCTTGGAGGTCGGCCACCCTATAGGAACCTTTTCCTAGTACTTCTGTGACTCAGTATGGCCCTTTCCAGTTAGCTGCTAGCTTCCCTTCTTCTGACTGACCTACTCCGATATCATTTTGGATTAAGATGAGATCGTTGGTGGCGACGCTTCACTGGATTACCTTCCGATTATATCTTGAAGCCATTCCACACTTTAGCGCTTCCTCTCTAATTTAAACTCTTTCTCGGACTTTTGGAAGTAGGTCGAGCTCTTCCCTTTGTGCTTGGGAGTTGGTGTTTTTATTGTAGAGGATCAAATCACTCTAGGGGATCCTTCTTCTACCTCTACGGGGATCATTGCCTCAATTCTGTAAGCAAGTCAGAAGGGTGATTCCCCCCGGTGGTGGAGTGTGGTGTTGTTCGGTATGCCCATAGGACTTGTGGGAGCTCTTCAACCCAAATTCCTTTTGCGTCCTGTAGTCTCCGTTTTAGTCCGGCCAATATGACTTTGTTGGTGGCTTCCGCCTGTCCGTTAGTTGTGGGTGTTCTACAGAGGTGAACTGGTGCTTGATTTTCAGATTGGCAACCAGGTTCCTGAAGCCCGTGTTGGTGAACTGAGTGCCATTGTCTGTGGTGCTGGAGCATGGGACCCCAAACCTTGTGACAATATTTTTATATAGGAACTTTTGACTTCTTTGGGCGGTAGTGGTGGCCAATGGTTCCGCTTCAATCCATTCTGTGAAATAGTCTATTCCTACAATGAGGAATTTGACCTGTCTTGATACCTGGGGGAATGGTCCACTCGAGCCCCCATTTTACAAATGACCAAGGTGAAGTGACACAGATGAGCTCTTCGGGTGGTGCGATATGAAAGCTGGCATGTTTCTGGCATGGTGTGCATGTTTTGGCGAACTCCGTTGTTTCTTTTTGCAAGGTCGGTCAATAAAAACTAGCTCGGAGTAGCTTTTTGGAAAGAGCTCGTGCGCCAAGGTGGTTGCCGCACATGCCACTGTGAACTTCTTCTAGGACTTCCCTTGTAGCAGAGGTCGGGACGCATTTTAGGAGGGGTGTAGATATTCCTCTCCTATATAGGACACCGTGCACTATGGTGTAGTACTGTGCTTCTCGTACTAGCCTTTTTGCCTCCCTTTTATCTGCGGGGAGTGTTTCGGACTTGAGGTAGTTGTTTATGGGAGTCATCCACCCTTGGTCCTGGCCTGATATGGTTAGGACCTTCTCTTCCTCCGAGGTTGATGGATTTTGCAATGTTTCTTGGATGAGACTTCTATTATTGCCCCCTGGTTTAGTGCTGGCTAGTTTCGAAAGTGTGTCAGCTCGGGCATTTTGTTCCTGAGGTATATGGTGGATCTCGTATCCCAAGAATTTTTTGAGATGTTCCTTGGTCTTGTCTAGGTATTTCTTCATGGTGGGATCCTTGGCCTATTAGCTCCCTTCTATTTGTGAGGTGACTACTTGCGAGTCTCTAAATATGGTAAGCTTTTGAGCTCCAATTTCCCTAGCCAGTTTTAAACCAGCCAGTAGGGCCTCGTATTCGGCTTGGTTGTTTGAGGTAGGAAACTTGAACCTTAAGGAGAGTTTGAGTTGGGTTCCCTGGTCACTTCCTAAGATGACACCCGCTCCACTCCCGGCTTTGTTCGATGAGCCGTCAACGTAGAGGTTCCAGTTAGCGGGGGTGCCTGGGGTGTTAGTGTACTCTACGACGAAGTTGGCCAAGTATTGAGACTTGATAGCTGTCCGAGCTTCGTACTTAAGGTCAAATTCGGACAACTCCACTACCCATTGTAGGATTCTTCCAGCTAAGTCGGTTTCTTGTAAGATATCTTTTATGGGTTGGTTGGTCCGTACTCTGATGGTGTGGGCTTGAAGATACGGTTGGAGTCGTCGAGAGATGAGTATAAAGGCATATGCGAACTTCTCTATCTTTTGGTAGTTTAGTTCAGCCCCTTGTAAAGCCCCTTGTAGTTTAGATGGGCTGTTGTCCGTTCTCGTCCTCCCTTACTAGGGCTGAGGCTATCGCCCGACTTCCCACGGCGAGGTAAAGGATCAGTTCCTCTATTTACCGGGGTCGGGTTAGGACGGGTGGCTGTCCTAGGAACGTCTTGAAGTCTTGGAAGGTTTATTCACATTCTGGGGTCTATTCAAACCTCTTTCCTTTCTTTAGTGTTGCGTAGAAAGGGAGAGATCTTAAGGCCGATCCAACTAGGAATCTAGACAGAGCCGCTAGTCTTCCGTTGAGCTGCTATACCTCTTTGACACAGGTCAGGCTTTTCATGCTGAGTATGGCCTGACATTTATCTGGATTTGCTTCAATCCCTCTCTGAGTGAGCATGAAGCCCAAGAATTTGCCAGCCTCTACCGCGAAAGTGCACTTTGCGGGGTTTAGCCTCATCCCGTGCTTTCTTATAGTGTCGAACACTTCGGCCAGGTCGAGTAGTAGTACTTCTTCTTTTTGTGTTTTTATCAACATATCGTTTACGTAGACCTCCATCAGTTTTCCGATGTGGTTGGCAAAAACTTTGTTCATTAACCTCTGGTATGTAGCTCCTGCATTTTTAAGTCTGAATGGCATGACTACGTAGCAATAGTTTACGTTTGGGGTTAGGAACGAGGTTTTCTCCTGGTCGGATTGATACATCAGGATTTGGTTGTACCCCGAGTAGGCATCCATGAAGGAAAGGTACTTATATCCTGATGAGGCGTCGACAAGGGTGTCTATATTCGGGAGTGGATAGGGATCTTTTGGGTAGGCTTTGTTGAGGTCGGTGTAATCAGTACACATCCGCCACTTTCCATTCGACTTTTTGACCAGTACAACATTGGCTAGACATAATGGGTACTTAACCTCCCTTATGAACCCTACTTCTAATAAGGCCTGTACCTGCTCCTCCACAACTTGCGATCTCTCTAGACCGAGCTTTCTGCGCTTCTGTTGCACTGGCCGGGATCCAGGATATACTGCTAATCTATGGCACATTAGCTCGGGATCAATACCGGGCATGTCTGCGGCCTTTCATGCGAACAGATCGGAATTCTTCCTTAAGAACTTTGTCAGTATCTCCTTTAAGTCTCCTTTTAGGTTTGCCCCTATGTTTGTTGTTTTGTCTTGAGTATCTCCGATCTGAACTTCTTCGGTCTCGCCTTCTGGTCGAGGACGAAGTTCTGCGTGAGCTCGGGTTCCCCCAAGTTCAATAGTGTTGGTTTCTTTTCCTCTAGGGTCGCCCTTAAGGTTCAGACTATCGTTGTAACAGCGTCGCGCGAGTCTTTGGTCTCCCTTTATGGTGGCGATCCCTTCTGGAGTTGGGAACTTCATGCATAGGTGCAGAGTGGAGACCACTGCGGCCAGCTGATTTAGCGTTGTCCGACCTATGAGGGCGTTGTATGCGGGGCTCACATCGACTACAATGTAGTCTATGCTCAGTGTTCTAGACCGTGTTTCTTTTCCGAAGGTTGTATATAGTGGGATGTACCCAAGTGGCTGGATTGAGGCGTCTTCGAGCCCGAATAGGCTATTTGGATATGCTCTGAGCTCTTTCTCTTGTAAACCGAGCTTGTTGAAGGAGGATTTGAATAGGATATCCGCGGAGCTTCCTTGGTCGACTGGTGTTCGATGGAGGTTAGCATTGGATAATATGATGGTAACGACTACGGGGTCATCATGTCCAGGGATGATACCCGCAGCGTCTTTTTGAGTGAAGGTGATAGTGGGGAGGTCGGGTGACCTGTCCCCTTCTCCGACACGGTACACCTCTTTTAGTTGTCTTTTGCGGGATGACTTAGAGATCCCTCCTCCTGTGGATCCTCCATTGATCATGTGGATATGTCTCTCAAGGGTGTGAGGGGGACGTTCAGCTCGTCCGCTCTCTTCGTCCCTTTTTCTCTTTTTTGGTTCATCCGCTCTGTTGGCTAGGAACCGATCTAGTCTCCCTTCTCGAGCCAATTTTTCTATGACATTCTTCATGTCGTAGCACTCATTGGTGGGGTGTCCATAGATCCTGTGGTAATCGCAGTATTCGGTCCAACTTCCTCCCTTCTTGTGTTTAATCGGGCAAGGAAGTGGGATTTTTTCAGTGTTGTATATTTCTCGGTAAACATCCACAAGGGATACCCGAAGAGGGGTGTAGTTGTGGTATTTCCTGGGTTTCTCTGCGGATTGGTCTTCTTTTTTCCTGGACTCTTTATCCTTATCCCGAGGTGGGTATGGGAATCCGGTTTTTGAGGTTTCTCCTAATCGGGAGTTCTCCTCCATATTGATGTATTTTTCTGCCCGTTTTTGTACCTCGTTCAAAGATGTTGGGTGCTTCTTGGATATGGAGTGGCTAAAGGGTCCTTCTCGTAGGCCTTTGATGAGTCCCATGATGGCCACTTCTATAGGGAGATTTTATATGCCAAGGCATGCTTTATTGAATCTTTCCATGTAGCTACGGAGGCTCTCCCAATCTCCTTGTTTAATTCCTAGCAGGCTTGGAATGTGTTTGGCTTTATCCCTCAGAATGGAGAACATGGCGAGGAACTTTTTAGCAAGGTCATCGAAGCTCGTGATTGATCTTGGAGGCAAGCTGTCGAACCACTTTATTGCCGTCTTGGTCAAGGTGGTCGGAAAGGCTTTGCAGCGGGTTGCGTCCGAGGCATCCGTGAGGTACATCCGGCTCCTAAAGTTGCTGAGATGATAACTTGGGTCAGACGTACCATCGTATGGTGTCATGTCAGGAGCTTTGAAGTCTTTCGGGACTTTAGCCTTCATGATTTCCTTTGTGAACGGGTCTTGGTCCTTGTAAGGGCTATCCTTACGTTCGGATCGAGTGGTTTTAGCTTTGAGGTCGGCTTCGAGTTTTAGGAGCTTGTCTTCCAGCTCTCGACGCCGCCTTGTTTCTCTCCGGAGATTTCACTCAGATTCTCACGTACGTTCAGCTTCTTGTTCGAGCTGTTTGAGGCGATCCTGTTGTTCATAGATGGCGTCTAAAATTTCTGTGTTCTGAGGTTGCTTATCTCGCTTGGATTGGGGTGTGTCCTTTGGTGTGGCATCCGTGATCTTAAGCGGCGTTTCTTCTTCCAAACCTGAATTATGGTCGTTAGTAGGGTTGTTTGCCATGTTGGTGGGATGACTTCCAGGTCCCCCGGCAACGGCGCCAATGTTCCAAGGGTTACCTAAAATAAGGAGGTCGATCTCGGATGAGATCTTCAAATCTGGACTGGGCTGCTACGTCCGACTTGTTGATGTAGGAGATGCTGCTGGTCCTTGCTCACCGGAGGGGGGGTGGTACCTGCAAGAGACTCCGATGCTTAAGTCAGTACCGACTTTAGGCAGGTTTTTTGTAGAATTGGAGTATGAGTTATACCTGGGTGCTCCAGTGTATTTATATTAGTGCTTAACGATCTTTCTTTGAGATAAGTTTGTTATCTTATCTTATCTTTTGGATGAGATCCTTATCTTTTTGGTCAGCCGCCTTCTAGGGAGCGGTGACTTTTTTATTTTGGGTCTCTTTGGGCCTTGTTGTGATTTGTCCGAATTCTTTATGAGAGTTAGCTACGATAGGCCGACCTTTAAAGAGGTCGGTCCTTTTTCTTCGCCCAACCCGGGCCTTATAGTTTGGTCCAGGGTATGAACAGTAACCGTCTCTATAAATGAATGGTAAACATTAATAAACAATTATCTCCAAAGTTTCCTATTTTATTCAAATGCATTAATTTAAGCTCGACAAACCGCACAAAGTCATTGCCCAACCTAAAATGGTCGGCAAGACAAAGCGACGAGGTACAAGTTAATGTAAGAAGTTATTCAAGCGATTCGTATAAAGTGACCTTTAAATAGGTCGGATAAAAAATAGAGTTGCAAAAATAACTTGAAAAGAGGTCGATTCCACAAAGTTGGACCCAAGAAAGAAAGGAAACTCAAAAGATATACAAGTAACCCATACAAAGCGACCCCCAATAATAATCGACTATGCAAAGTCGGGCCCAAGAAAGGAACTTCAGCAATTATAAGAAAGCACCACAACGAAAACATTGCAAAAAAACATGTACTGAACACTACTTAAAAGTTGTCAAAACAACTAAAAGTAAAGCACAGTGTTCAAAACAATTGCGAAACAAATCATGAACACTACTTGAAAGTTGTCAAAACAACTAAAAGTAAAGCAAAGTGTTCAAAACAGCTGCAAAACAAATCCTAAACACTACTTAAAAGTTGTCAAAACAACTAAAAGTAAGATGAAATGTTCAAAAAGCTACAAGCTATTACAAAATAAAGTTTCACTAGACCCACAGGTCGGGCCATCTCAAGAACAAATTAAACAAACTAAAGAGATCACAAAGGGTCAAGGTTCTCCCCCGACACAACATCTTTAGCCGGAGGCGACGGAGGAAGCACAGAAACTGGAACTGCATCGATGATCTCGGGAGAAGCAGCCACAGTAACAACCTCTGGAGTGTCCTCAGCTCGGGCCTCAGGAGTTGAAAAGGACGGGCCAGTCTGGACTTTAGGATCAGGCATAGATACCTTGTCCTCATCAGGGGCGGGAACGATCTTCCCTTCAACCACAACATTATCCATACTAAACAAAGAAAGATTAAGGTCGGGAGCCAGAACTCGGACCTGAGCCTTTAAGTTTTCGTACATCTCGTTCATCCCCCTAACCACATGGCTTTGAAGCTTGGCATAATCATCCTAGGTTGACTGGAGCTTCTCCTTCATGTCAAACAGCTCCCCATAAGTGCGAGAATCTTCTCAGCCCTCTTTTTCATCTCCTCAGCCCTCTTTTTCATCTCCTCAGCCAGCTTTGACGCAGCCTCAGCCTTGGTAGCCTGGGCCTTAGCTTTCTCCAAGTCTGACTCAAGCTTGGCATTTTTCTCCTCCAACTCAGCCTTTAGGCCATTCAACCTCTCCACATCAGCCCGAGTAGCATTCAGAAATGCCCCAGTGGCATTAATAGGAGACTTTCTAAATTCCTTGGCTAGATGTGCTCCTCACTCCAACTAAAACCATCAAAATCCTTGTCATTGATACCCACTGCCCCAGCAGTCTTCTGCTTCTTAGGGGCCAGCCCCGAAGCGGTAGGAGACGAAGGCGCGCCCGAACTCGGCAAAGGCGGATCGGGAGGAATCAGGTGGACACCAGGAGTAGAAATAACTTTTCTCTGACCATCAGGACCCAAACTCGGCTTCTTCGGAGGAGGTCAGGAAGAAGCTCTGGATTCTTGACTCTGGAGATTCTGGGCAGCAACCGTCTTCTTGGTCTTACGTAAAAACCTCATCGAAGTGGACCCTGAAGCCATCTCTGAGAAAAAGAGGGAAAACACGAAATTATTAAACATACACGCATAATAGATGGAAAAAGACATAAAAACAAGAGGTCGAGGAACTACCTAACTCGGACTAAAGAAGGCTGGGATCCCCCAAGAATTTCTTCGTGTCCAAGTGAGGAGCCCGACCCCAATACTCTTCCAACACACCAACAAAGGCCCGCTCCACCTCATCTAAATTATCTAAAGTGTACTTAACCACCACAAAGTTCTCTTGCCAACAGAGGGGAAAGGAACACTCATCGAAGATTGAGAAGACCTTCCTACCTTGAGTGGCCCAAAATAAAATCCAAGAAGCCTTCCCCTTTTGCGCCCCGGGTTTGGTTAAGACAAACACGTACAGGAAGAGACTAATAGAAGGTCTGACACCTAGCTCTTGACACAGAAGTTGAAAAAATTTTCATGAATGTCCAAGAGTTAGGGTGAAGCTGGGAGGGCACTATATTACAGGTCCAGAGGATCTCAGTCTCGAACTCGGAGAAGGGAAGGGTAATACCCAACTTGGTGAAAAAATAGTCATACGCATAGAAAAAAGGACGCTCAGAACTATCCAAAGGAGGAAAACAAACCCTCTTCTCAGGATCAGGGACGACTAGCTCATAGTCCTTCTCATCCTCCGTATTAACACAAAACCTATGGAATCTCCTAAACTGATTGCAGTACTCCCGATCTACTACAGTCACACAAGAAAGAACTACAGAATCTACCCAGTCATGAAGCCCAGGGGGAACTTTGGTAGACATTTTCATTAGGACCTTACGGGACATAAAGATACACCTACAAATATAACAGCAAAAGAATTCGTTACTACAAGCAACCCGGACAAGGGGGCAAAGAGGTTGGACAAATCCTCGAAAATCATCAATCGCCCCCTTTCTTTTCAAAAAGGATTACATTTAAACCAGAAGGCGCCACTCCAAATGGAGGCAGTGCAGCATCATAGTGACACCTTCAGGGGCAGCACAAACAATCAAGGGAAGCCAACCACCCCTCGAAAGTCCACAAAAGGTCGAAACAAAGAAGATCCCCCTTTTCCCACAAAGAAATCGAGTAATTCCCGAGAATGCTGAAAATCAAAATTTCTTCCCAAATCATTTACCCAGTTAAAAGGCACCCCTACCTTGCGACGTTGTCGCACTGCAGCGACATTTTTGGGAGCAACACAAACACAAACAGCTAATAGAAAAAAGGCACTGAAACCCCAAAAAAGAACCTTTTTTCACCAAAATGCTACCCCAATAGATAAAAAAGTTTCGAAACCAAGAGAGGCGAAACAAGAAACAAAATAAACAATCCAGAGTCAATAGGTCAAACAAAAGCTCTTTTCAAAGAAATGTAGAGAACTATCGTCAAAATAGAATCAGGCAACAAAAACTCCAAATCAAGCATTCATTAAAAATAATTAGAAAGGCAGCAAGAAAACAAGGAAGAAAAGAACTGCTTCAAACTAACGTTCTCGAACCCATACTTTCACTGAACGTTAACACCACTAACGTTCTGAGCTAAAGTCTCTGCCCGCTTCAAACTTTCTCTCTGCAAGTAAAGCCAAGCCCAATGAAGAAAAGAACTGCTTCAAACTCAAAATCCAAAGGCCCATACCCAAGACTTGAAGAGCCAACTAGAAGAACAGAAGAGTAGTATATATAGGAGTAGCTTTGAATTAAATTGGGAGAGTTGGAAATTATAGGGAGCCTCTTGGCATAGAACTACTCTCTGTATTTTACTTTCTCTGCACTTCTAGTTTCATCATGTATTCTCCATCTTTGTTTTCATTTTCCAGAGCTATGAACAACTAAACCCCTTTCATTGGGTTAGGGAGCTCTGTTGTAATTTGATGGATCAATAGTAGTTTTCATTATTCTTCTTCTATATTTTCTCTTGATTTTACTTGAAAGCTTTCGATCTTCATCTAATTGGGTAGTTATCTTGGAAAAGAAGCTATTCATACTTGGATCTCTTCTGAACCTTGAAAGAGGAATGAAGAGATCATGCTAGAAATGCTTTCTCATGCTGGACCAAATTAGGTTTGGATGGATATGTGACTATAATCCTCTCAACACTTGATTTGGGAAATGCATGTGGTATAATCAGTGACCATACTTCATCTCTTCTCATGAGCAATTGACCAAGGAATTGGCTATTGATCAAGATTTGAGAGATTGAATTACAAGAAATTGTAATTCGATCACTTAAGATTGCCAAGGAGATCAATGAGTGCATTGATTGAGGAAAAGATGAAAATGAAATTGATCCGGAGAATGCAACATCTCCCAAGCCCAATGAACTCCCCATTTCTGATCTTACCCATTCTCTTTAATTTCTGTTATTTACTCTTATGAGCAATTCCCCATTCCTATTTATAATTCTGCAATTTACTTTCAGTCATTTACTTTCAGTTCTTTAATTCTAGCATTTACTTTTTCTGCCATTTACCTTCCCGCCATTTTATTTTCTGCAATTCTCAACTCAAATTCTGGATTCGCTCAACTAGGACATTCCTCTAATTAAAGTTGCTTGATCAATCAATCCATGTGGGATTCGACCTCACTCTATTGTGAGTTTTTACTTGACGACAAATTCGGTACACTTGCCGAAGGAAATTTGTTAAGAGACAAGTTTTCCGTGCATCAGCTCTCAAAGTTGATCTTCATATATTTCGGGGTCCCAAATCTTATTTATACACCCGTCTTCAAGTTGATCATCAAAGTTCTATTTGGGTAGCAAGCAATCCTTAGAATTCTCATAAAGACATCCAAACATCCTCCTAAATCCAATCAATTGAGCATGACTCCTACCTTTCCATCTAATCATTGATGATGCAACCACAATGAACCTAGAATGGTGTTTCCAACCACTAACCATCTCCCTTTTGCTCTTAAAGCTACAAAGAGCTCTAAGTTGACCATCTGTCTCAAGCAAACCATATTCAAGTGGAATAAGAAAGCTTAAGGATAAGAGATTTATCCTCTTGAACGAAAGAATGGATGGTAATGGCTTGGGGAGAGGTGTTTCCAATGGTCTTGTAAGTTCTACTCCCTTGTGCTCTTCTTTGATTATCTCCACCTCATGGCAATTTTCTTCCAATTCAACTTCTTCCTCACCAAATTCTTCTAGCTCTTTCCCATCACTCAACATCAACCTCAAATTTAATGGGAAAAGACTCCTCAAACTCAAAAGAATTGTGCGTTGGTGTGGAATCATCATCAAGAGGAGGATTTGTTGCTTGTTCAACTTCTTCCAATTCTTCATTCACAATATGCTTTGGAGGTTGCGCACCCTCCTCAACATCAATTTCAAACTTCTCGGAAGAAGGATCTACAACTTTAGATTTCCATGGGCATTCAACATCTAATAAATCTTCAACCACTTCTTCCTCTTCAACAATTTCAGCTTCCTCCACTTGTTCTAATACAAAATTTCACTCGTCATCCTCCACTGGAGTTTTCAATCTCTCTTTCATACTACGCTCTTCACTTGTTTCTCCATAATTGGCAATGAGAGTACCTTGAGTGCATGAGTGTTGTGAGGCCAAGTTGGTTACTACCTCGGTCAAGGTAGCCATGGATTCGTCTTGCCTCCTTAGAGCTTCAAGTCGCTCTTGAAAAATGGTGCGACATTCTCTTAGCTCTTGGAGATATGAAATAAGAGCGTTATCCATCAAGGTTTGGGGTGAAGATGAGGATTCATTATTTGGGAGAAAGGGTTCATAATAGGAAGGTGATTCATATTGGTGAGGGTATTGATGTGGTGTATATAGAGGTGGTGATTGTCGGGAGTATTGATGTTGGAATGGGGGTGGTTCTAAGTATGGTTCATATGGCTCATATGGTTGTTGGTATGGTGGATATGGGTTAGGATCATATGAAGGTGTTTGGTGGTATGGGGCTTGTGAATAAGGTTGAAATCTATGTTGAGGAGGGGGTTCATAAGCATACGATGGTTGTGGTTGATAACTACAAGGAGGTCCACCATATCCATTAGATTGGTATGCATCATGATTTGGATTATTCTCGTAGTATACCAGATGAGGTTGTTGCCATGAAGATTGTTCATATGCTTGAGGCTCCTCCCACCTTTAATTTTTTCATCCTTGATGCAAACCTTCATTGTAATTTTTATTTCCTACAACATAGTTAGAACCAAACTCATAGCCAAAAAGATGAGAATTCATAGTGAAAAGAGAAAATCAAAACAAAATCTAATAAGAAAGAAAGAAAACAAACTCCTACAACTAGCAAAAACTAACAAAGAAGCAAAAGACAAATATATTCACAATATCCACATATATACAATAACTAATAACAAGCACACATTTGCAATTCTCTGGCAACGGCACTAAAAACTTGATGGAAGGAAATCATCGGTTAGGAATTTTCACAAAAATAATCACGTTGCAAGTATAGATCCAAACCGATAGACAACCCTTAATCAAAGTTTAATTTATTTGTCACAAGTGCAAACCAATAAAAAACCGAGAGTATTTAAACCTCAGGTCGTCTGTCAAGGAATTGCAGGGAAGTGTGCATATTATTGGTTATGAGAAAGTATTTTTGGGGGTTTTTAGTTTGATGAATGACGATCGGATTTTCTATCGGTAAAGAAATTCACAAATATATTATCGCGTTGTAAGTATAGTTTCTAAACCAACAGAGAATCCTTTCGTACAAAAGTTTGGTTGTCACTTAAGCAAACCCAAATAAATTTATAATCGAAGTATTCAAACATCGGGTCGTCTTCTAAAGGAATTGCAAGGAAGTATGATTTATTATTGGTTATGGAAATTGTATATTTTTGGGTTTTTGGAAATAAGGAACAAGTAATTTAAATGACAAGAAAAATAAATTGATAATAATAATAAAAAAAATCTCTTGGCAAGATATGAGAATTAGAAGTCCTATCCTAGTTATCCTTATCAACGGTGATGAGAATTGGGTTTTAATCCCACTAAGTTAATCTTTGCTGGATAAAGGAAGGTCAAGTGGACTAATCAAGTTGATCCTCAGATCCTAGTCAATTCCTAAAGAAAGACTAGAGTTATTAGAATTCGAATCAATTAGCAAAAATAACAATTATCAATCACGATGAGTTTGATAATTCAAGAGTCTCCAATTAATCAATTAAAGCCAAGAATATAAAAAGCTAAATAAAAAATCATAAATCTAAAATACCTCAATTGCATTAATAAAAGAAAATCAATTTAGACATAAAGAGTTCATAAACTAAAGTGATAAAATAAATAAAAAGAACATTGAACCTGTGATTGAAGAAGATGAAATCCCAATCCTAATATAAATCCTAATCCTAATCCTAATCCTAAGAGAGAGGAGAGAACCTCTCTCTCTAAGAACTACATCTAATCCTAAAATTATGTATATGAATGTATGATAAGTTGTTCTACGTCTCTCCTTTGATTCCTCCATTCTCTGACTTATATTCTATGTTTCTGGTTTGGATTTGGGCCGAAAAAAGGGTTAAAAACAGCCCAGAAATCGCCTGGTACGTATAGGTCGCGGCAAAGTGACGCAGAGGCGCCGTCCACACGTTCGCGTCGCCTGGCTTTGGGGCAGCTATGGCAAATTATATATCGTTGCAAAGCCCCAGATGTTAGCTTTCCAACGCAACTGAAACCGCGTCATTTGGACCTCTGTAGCTCAAGTTATGGTCGATTTAGTACCAGGAGGTCAGGCTGGACAGCTTAACAATTTCTTCAACTTCTTGTATTCCTTCCATTTTTGTATGCTTCCTTTCCATCCTCTAAATCATTCCTGCCCTGTAATCTCTGAAATCACTTAACGCACATATTAAGGCATCGAATGGTAATAAGAGAAGATTAATATTAGCAAATATAAGGTCAAAGAAGCATGTTTTTAATCATAGCACAAAATCCGGAAAGAAAACGTAAAACCATGCAAATAGTATGAATAAGTGAGTAAAGAGTTGATAAAAACCACTCAATTGAGCACAAGATAAACCATGAAATAGTGGTTTATCAATGAACAAGGAATATAAATATGCAAGAAAGTAAAGCTAACAACTAAGATAATATAAATGCTAAAATACTACTCATGGCAAGGATCAAGAGTCAAGAATTTACATCTTGTATCATTGACCACAACATGGTAATTACAAAGAGTTAATTCTACTTAGATTTTCTTTAACATCGAAGGGTTAAGTCAAGTGGACGTAATTGGTCATAAAACTAACTAACAACCCTAAATCATCAATGACACTGGACATCAATGACATCAAAGCACCTAAGTTCTCAATCTCAAGCCATGAGTACAAAAATCTACTCAAACACTTGGAAGGCATAAAAGGAAAGCATAGTAAATAGCAAGAATTAATAAAATCTATGACTACCAAATACAAGATAACAATAATAACAACTCAAATAAATATCAATAAACAAAAAAACATCAAATTGCATTAAATGAAAATCAAAAGTAACAAGAGTTCATAAGCATAAAAACAACAAAATAAAGGAAATAACAAGTAAAACTACAAGAACTATAATGCTAGAACAATAAAAAGTAAAGAAAATTAAATCAAAATAATAATTGAAACCTAAATCTATGGAGAGACCTAAAACATGGCTAAAACTAAACCTAATTGCTCTCCCCTTGTTCCTTCTTGAATTTGGCCTCAAATACTTCATAAATAAGTTGGATTTAGGCTTGAATGAATCCATAAATCGCCAGCCACATTTTCTTTAATGAAGTCACGTGCCGAGTGTACGACGAAATCTCCACTCACACGTACGCATGGCCATCAATTCCACCAAATTCTCATTTCTTCATGAATTCTCCATTTTGCATGCTTTTTCTTCACTTTTTTAATCCAATCTTTTCCTTCTAAGCCTGAAATCAGTTAACAAGCAAATCAAGGTATCTAACGGAATTAAAGTGAATTAAATTTGGCAATTTAAAGGCCTAAAAAGCATGTTTTCTCTCTTAAGCATAATTTAGTGATAATTTACAAAACCATGCTATTTCAATGAATAAATGTGAAAAAAATTGATAAAATCACCAAATTCAATACAAGATAAACCATAAAATTGTGGTTTATCAGAGCCTATCCTGCTTCCTCCTAGATCCCTCTATCTCTCTCCTTGGCTATACCTTTACCTCTTTCTGAGTGTTGAGGTATAAAAAGTACTCGATCGTTATTATGGTATTCTCCACTTTGTGATTCTGAATCTGATGTACGTAGTACGTTCATTTTCTGGGTGAACATCCACCATGCTTGATGGTTGGCTTCCAAGTCCTCGGCAATGACGCCAATGTTTCAAGGGAATACCTGAAACTAAAGTTGTAGGGGTCTAAAGGTATGGTCCAAACTCCTATGATTAAAGGTTCCGACTTGTTTACTAGAAGGGTAAAGTTGTCCAATATTTTTGAGTGGATAATGGTAGGAGGTACTTGAAAGGGACTCTAATGTTTAAGCTATAAAAATTTTTAGGCAGACTTAAGTGAAGATTGAAAAATACCTAAATTTGATAGGGTATTTTGTAGAGACAGATGATGACTTAGCCATCACTCTCATATATTTTTATTTGTGATAGTGGGTAATTTCTTCCTTAATATTAGAAAAGTTATCCTACATTATGGTAGTGGCTGAGTTGTGAATAGCATCTGAAGTAGTATTTGACAATGTGTTGTATATTTGTCATGCAAGTCTGGTTAGATGTAGGTTGTGAAACCCATGCTTCGAGTAATCGGGTGGATTGATCACCCGTGTTTTTAACTAACGTAATCTGAGTAGATATGTTGTACTTTTTTAACTTCTTGTACAAAATTAATTGGACTTGTTTATTTGGACCTTAAGTTTTATCTTTGAATAGAGTATGAATAATTATGTTAGAAAAAAATTCAAAAAAAAAATGAGAGGTTGAAGATGTTGTTACTATGAAAATAAATGAATAATAATAGATTTTTTATTGTAAAGTGAAAATTAAAAATAATTATAATNAAACACCTCAATGTGATATTCCGCCTTCTAAGACTAAAGTCTAAACAAGGAAGGATACAAGAGAAAACACCAAACCAAAATAAGAAACTACAGTTCATCTCCATTACAACCCGTTGCTGATGTAATCCCTTGCATCACTTCTAGTACTTCCGCGTGGAATGTTAGAATAATCCTTTTGATAATAATAATAAAAATAATCTTTTTGACGGAGTTGGAGTATTCAATAAGAAAATTACTGTGCTCTAAAACTTTTGAGAAATATTTACACGTTTTGCAACATAATTAAGATGTATGTCAAATATTAAATTAATAGTTGTAATTATTCCTAAGATATAGGAGTATTAAATATAGACAATTTTGTAAAGGAAGAGAAGATACCTTTTTGTTTTTCAATTATTTTGTTAGTTTAATTTCATTAAATTTATAATTTAGTTTTTACAATTTTAGAATTTATAATTAAATCTTTATATTAGACTATTTATATTTTTATACTAGATATTAATTTTTAACTAAGTTTTTTTCCAAAATATAAAATCGTATTACCAATAATAATGAATTAGAAAAATAGTTTAAATCAAGTATATTCTGATTATTTCTAGTTTTCTTTGTTCAGCTCCAAATTCATATGGTTGGTTACATTTGAAATTTGATCACAAAAGATGTATCATGAAAGACTAATTTTGAATTAAGATTTTTTTTTAATTATTCTTAATAAGAATATATTTTAAAATATTCGTTTTATATTTTATATAAAATAAATTATAAAATATTCTTTCCTAGTCAACCATTGTCGACCATAAAAGTCAGTGTTAATGAGCAACGTGGTAGGTTGAAAATCAAGCTTCTTGGTTCTATAAATCCCCAGACAAGACTATAGGAATCACCAATCATATACCAAAATCTAAGTACATCTCTTATTTCTCTCTAATCAATATGGCTCAGGAAGATGTGAAGCTCTTGGGGGTTGTGGGAAGCCCGTTTGTTTGCAGGGTTCAGATTGCTCTAAAATTGAAGGGAGTTGAATACAAATTTGTAACACAAGATTTGCAGAACAAGAGTGAAGAACTCCTAAAATACAACCCAATTCACAAGAAGGTGCCAGTGCTTGTTCACAATGAGAGGCCCATAAATGAGTCCCTTGTGATTGTTGAGTACATCGATGAAGCTTGGAAGGGCAAATCCATTTTGCCCGCCGATCCTTACCAGAGAGCCTTGGCACGTTTCTGGGCCAAGTTCATAGATGACAAGGTAAATAACATTAATTCTCATCATAAATAGTACTTTAATTTTCTTTACATTTAAAAATGATGTAAAAATGTTTTACATTATCCATGAATTAAAGTCATAGATCCGTAATTATATTATTTTTTAACCATTACTTTAATTTGTGCAAATCCAGGTGTTCGGTGCTGCATGGAAATCTGTTTTCACCGTTAACGAGGAAGAACGTGAGAAGAACGTTAAAGAAACACACGAGGGTCTTCAGTTTCTTGAAGATGAGCTTAAAGGCAAGTTTTTTGGAGGAGAGGAATATGGCCTTGTGGACATTGCCGCTGTAAACATTGCGTTTTGGGTGCCTCTGGTTCAAGAAGTTGCAGGTCTTCAACTGTTCACTAATGACAAGTTTCCCAAACTCTACAAATGGAGTCAAGAATTTCTGAGTCAACCAACTATCAAAGAGTGTTTGCCTCCTAGAGACCCAATTTTTTCCTTCTTCAAAGCTCGCTACGAAAGCCTTCTTGCTTCAGCAAAATAGATTTCATACTAGAGAGGGGGTTGAATGAATGTTGGAGTTTCTTGTGTGGTCGTGTTCACGTGGAGTTTCTTGTAAACCTCGGATTCCTCCCTGTTAGAGAAATCCTAGGATCTTCTCGGTTAATAAAAGAGTTTGTTAATCATAATTTTCTTTCCTCATGGATTATTACACTATATTTGGTTGGAGAAAAAATTAGTGAAAAGAAAATGAATGAAAAATAATATTTTTTTATTTGATTATTAAAAAAAATAAAAAAATTTATGCGGGTATATATGGATCGATCCAAATAAAGTTCTGTATTTGGTCAAATTATATGCACATTTATGACAATAAACTTGTGATAATTATTTGGTTCGATGTGAACAATAAATTTATTCAAAATAAATTATTATTTGACATGATTTATTATCAATGCATAATATTTGATTACTATATTAAAAATACTACTTATAAATTAATATTTTTATCTAAAGTCTAAATATTAATATTATGTTAAGTACTTGTGATGGTCCGCCATAATATAAATTTTATTCTTATAATATATAACTTGTATGAACATATTATTTTGATTTGAAGTTATGTATATCAATATTAGTCTATTTTTAATAAATAGAATTATTTTTCGAAATTAGAAAAGAATGAGATTATTGTTCTTAGCTACATGAATCTAGACTTTGTATTAAGGATTAAATAACCCCGTATCCTTCTTGGATAAAGTTTCAAAAGCGTAATAGTTCAAATGGCATAAGTATTATGATCATAAAGAATAAAATTTCAAAAGACTTACAAATACTATATGTGGCTGTAAAAAAATTTTCTTAAAAAATACAAAAAAGTGCTTTAATTAAAGTGATAAGTTTAAAATAAGTATGATATTTATCAAACTTGATTTCAATAAGACATACATAAAATAATTAAGTACGTTTTGTAAATGTCTTGACTTATTTTGAAATTAAATGTATTAAAGTTATAGTTGTCTAACAACATGCTCATGTATTTAGTTTTTTATTTTTTTCTGTAGCATAATTAAATTAATTTAACGTCAGTTATCAAGTTGTAACTATCAAAAAGTCTACATTGTGTGCAATAAAAGAAAAGTTAAAATAAGAAATGACTAAAATTACTTACTTGACAAGTATTCTTTAAGTATGTGGATTTAAAAAGTAATAAGTATATTTCAAAAGAAAAAACACAACATAAATAAATAAAGAATTTAGTTATTTCATTTGCATGTACTCAAAACACTAAAAAAAAAATTGTGAAGTTTATTTAGTTTAAATACTAAGACATATTTAGTGAGTAAATTTTAATTTTTCTATTCACTTAGGTTATCTATAAAAATTTCTATAAAATTGTATAGTGCTAAATGACATTGTTCATTCTTTTGGGTAATGACAACTTAGTAGATTACATTATTGTTAAAAAGTTATGTTATTTGAATTTGGAAGAAAATATAGTATATATATATATTTTGGTACAATTTTTTTTGTCCTAAATTTGTTTTAACTATTATTTTTCTTTGATGCTATCTTAATTCTATCTCATTTAAATGAAGTATGACTACTTGCATTGAAAATTATAGTTTAAATTCTTGATAAAGTTCTAAATTTTGGCTTAATCAACACTATCTTGAGAGTAATTTTTTTCTACTATTAAGATATTTTTTGAAAATAGAAAGTTGATAATTCTTTAAAAATATTGACTTTGGGAGAAAAGATAGTCAATAAATTATTTTAAAGACAAATTCAACACCTCAAAAACAAATGCTATTTGATATTTTACTAAAAAAAATATCTTATTTTATGTGAAATATTATATATTAGTGCTATGAGTAAAAGTTTAAATTTATAAAAAAAAAAAACAACATTTAAAACTTATCTTATTAATTATCTAAATATATCAAATTATTAATATTTAAAATCAAATATGGAGATATAAATATGCTCTGTTGTAAATGACTTCACTCAATAAAGTAAGGCATTAGGTACAATACGATTCTTCAGTGTTATGGAGATATTCATGTAAGACTATAAGTCTATAATGATATTGGTTATATGTTAGATCTTACATTGCAGTAGATGAATATAAGAAATTGTTTCTCAATATTAATATTGATGAAACATTTGATATGATACACACAACTCTACGGTAGAGTTGTGTGGTAAGATTTTGAATTTTTAAAATTTAAATAATTAATTATTTATGTGTTATTATATTTATTAAAATTTTTAAAAATAATTAAATAAAATTTTATAATTATTAACTGAGTCAAACGTGTGAACTTTCCTCAAATCTCTCCTCAATCCCGAAAATGAGGCAACCAACGAAGATTCCATCCAGTTCGGTAACAAACAAATGCGCATAACCACCCTCAACAAACCCCATTATATACGAATTGCTCACTCAGTTGTAGGTATGCAATTCACTCTGGTTTTTTTTCTGAACTCTCTCATAACTCATACTTACTTGAGCGTTGGAGCTCTTTTTCAGGTACCCCACGCCGCCTCCCCAGAAGAAGACGACGTTCCGCCCTCTTTACTCCAAGGAAAGCTGGTTTGAGTCACACCAGAACGAGCTATATATACCTCGGAGCTTACTCTCAACCGGAACATTTGGCGCCCATCGTGGGGCCCGAAAACTCTCTAACCCCACTTTTCTTTACTCTGTGTATTTTTTTTATCATTTTTTCTGCAGGACACAAGAAATGGCGGACAAGTAAAGTCACGCTCCCTCCGACATCAATCAATTAGAGATTTTAGCAATCAATGAGGCCCTCAGGGCCGAGAACCAAAGGATGGCCGAGCTCCTGCGGCAGATGGAGCACGATCGTACCAAAGGGAAACACAAAAGTGCCGAACAAAAAGAGGACAATGATGAGCATACTTCAGAAACCAAGCAAACCATCCCCAAGACCACAAAGACAATCGTCAAAAGAACCAATCCCTTTACAAAACAAGTTATGAACTTCAAAATGCCCGAGAATCTCACCCTACCTTCGACTCTAAAACCCTACCAAGGAATAGGAGACCCAAATGTCCACGTCACTAAATTTTACGCCATGATGTTCATAAATAAAGAGTTCGACCCCATCTTGTGCCGAACCTTCCCAACCTTCCTAGACGGGGCCGCACTCATCGGGATCTCCAACTTACCCGAGGGTTCCATCTTAAACTTTGATGAGCTGGCCGACCAGTTCGTCAATCACTTCGCTGCGTCAAAGATCTATGTCCACAACTCCGATTATTTGAGTACCATTAAACAGGGGCCAAATGAAAGCCTAAAAGACTACATGACCAGGTTTGCAAAAGCAACCAATGAGATACCTAACCTAAATTCCGAAGTTTATCTCCACGCCCTAAAAAGCGACCTCCGACCGGGGAAGTTCCAGAAATCCATTGTAATAGCAAAGCCCAAGACCCTGGCCGAGTTCCGAGAAAAAGTAACAACTCAAATCGAAGTGGAGGAATTCCGAGCACTGCGGAGAGCAGAAAAGTCTACCCCGAATAAGGAGGAAGAAAGACGAAGCAGACACCCGGCCAGCAGGACAGACCAGAGACCGTTCAGACTAACACCCAAGTTTGACACATACACTCCCTTTAACACAAAAAGGGAGGACATAGTGAAAGATATACTACATTCCAAGCTCATCAAACCCCCAAACAGAGCTGGTACTTACCAGGACCAGAGGCACGTGGACAGATCCAAGTATTGTGCTTTTCACCAAAAATACGGTCACACCACAGACGGCTGTGTAATAGCAAAGGACGTCCTCGAAAAACTGGCACGCCAGGGACTGTTGGACAAATACATTGACACCCGCGGACGAAGAAAAAATACCGAACACATCGGCCACCAACAGAAAACAATTGACAACTCCCGAGACAAGGGAAGAAAGGTAGACAATGATAACAATCCACCCCGCAGAATAATAAACTGCATTTCTGGTGGTTTTGCAAGTGGAGGATGCACGAACTCGGCAAGAAAGAGGTCATACCGAGCTATGATGACTATGACAGATTCAACTATACCTTAGCCGACCAACAAGGACAAACCAGGAATCTCGTTCAGCCCCGAGGACTATAAGGCCGCTGATCGAAACCTAGACGACCCCATGGTCATCACGGCACAAGTCGGAGAACCTCTGGTAAAAGAGATCCTTATGGACCCAGGGAGCAGCGCTGACATATTGTTCTACTAAACGTTCCAAAAAAATGAACCTGAGCGAAAAAGTCCTACAACCATCCTCCGGAGAACTGGTAGGTTTCTCAGGTGAGCGAGTCTTTATCCGAGGTTACATTTGGTTACAGACTACCTTTGGGGATTATCCCAACAGTATAAGTTTAGAAATACAATATCTTGTAGTAGATAGCAAAAGTCCCTATAACATTATTCTGGGCAAACCATCGTTGAATGCGTTCAACGCTGTTGTTTCCACTATACATTTGTGTGTCAAGTTTCTTTTGTAGGACAACAAAGTAGTGACAATCCATGGAGACCAAAAGGAGGCCAGACAATGTTATAATGCCAGCTTAAAGGGCGAACAACCAAAGCATCCTGACCAACAATATGTCCAGGCAGTGTATAACTCGGAACAGCTACCTCCTCTGGCAGACCTAGATTCGAGGACCAACCACCAAGAGCGACAAATGCCACTTGACGACTGATAAACCCATATTTCATGAGTTCTTTTGTGCTTAATTTGAGTGATTTATTCAATCCTCCACCTACTTATTCATATTAACTGCATGGTTTTACTTTCCCTTCCTTATTATGTCATATTGTGAAAAACATGTTTTTCTAAGCTTTAAAAATTAATTATTTTAATTACCTTTATTTCCATTCGATGCCGTGATTAGTGTGTTGAGTAGTTTCAGATTTTCTAAGGCAGAATGACTTAAAGGATGGAAAAGAAAACATACAAAAATGGAAGGAGAAAGCAAAACGGAGCTTTGAAGGAAACTGGTATTCACGCGATCGCATGGACGATGCAATCGCGTGCCAGAAGCGAAGATGCAGCGACGCGGCCGCATGACTGACGCGACCACGCGACAAAAGCAGAACGCATACGACGTGGACGCGTGACTGACATGACCGCGTGGCAAGGAAAAGCTCCGAATGACGCGACCGCGTGACCCACACGGACGCGTGACAGAGGCCACGTATCAGAATTTACAGAATACGCCCCAATGATTTCTGAAGCCCTTTTTGGCCCAGATCCAAGTATAGACAGCATAGACCAGAGGTTATAAAGTGTGGGAATGCACCCATTCAAAGGGAGCTCGCATATTTTATTTTTCGATGATTTAGATTTAGTTGAGAGGGAGATCTTCTCCTCTCTCTCTTAGGATTTAGGATTTCTTTTCGCTTTAAGAGTGATTCTCAATCTAGGTTTTATATTTCTTTGCTTTAAATTTTCCTTTTACTTTATTTATTTATTTCAGTATCTGAGTTGGCTATTTACCTTTATAATTGAATCTATGAATTCTTCCATGTTACAGACTGTTATTTGAATTAATGATAATTGAGGTATTTTCAGTTTATGATTGTTCTCTTTGATTTAAGTTACCATTGCTTCCCATCTAAGGACATTTTGACTGTTTTTATGACATTCTTTACTGGCAAAAATCCTAACGTCAACGACCTCAATAAAGTACAATTAACAAACAACGAGGACAAATACACATACTCTCGGAAATGCGCTAAAAGACGCAGAACGAACTCAAATGGTGGAACTCTTAAGACAAAATGTAGATCTGTTCGCCTGGACACCAGCAGATATGCTAGGAATAGACCTAAACGTCATCTGCCACAAACTGGCAATCAACCCATCAATCCAGCCTATAGCTCAGAAGAAAAGACACCTCGGCACTGACAAAAGGCTAGCCTCCTTGGAGGAAACCCAGAAACTACTAACTGTTGGATTCATCAAGGAACTCCGATACTCCACATGGTTAGCCAACGTGGTAATGGTAAAGAAGAACAATGGTAAGTGGAGGATGTGCGTAGAATATAAAGACCTCAACAAAGCCTGTCCAAAGGACGCATATCCCCTCCCATGCATCGACAAACTTGTTGATAACTCCTCTGGCTTCCAATGCCTAAGCTTCATAGACGCCTACTCTGGTTACAACCAAATTCTAATGCATGAGGCCGATCAAGATAAGACTGCCTTTATCACTGATAATGGTAATTTCTGTTACAAGGTAATGCCATTTGGACTTAAAAATGCAGGCGCCACCTACCAACGCCTCATGGACAAAATCTTCTCAAAATAAATCGGACGAAACATAGAAGTCTACGTCGATGATATGGTGGCAAAATCAACTCATACAGCAAACCATGTCGAGGATCTAACAGAGATATTCCAACAACTCCAAAGATACAATATGAAGCTCAACCCAAAAAAATGCGCTTTCGGATTACAAAGCGGAAAATTCCTCGGCTTCATGCTCACATGCCGAGGAATCGAGGCAGACCCCGAAAAATGCCAGGCCATCCTCAATATGCGAAGCTGGAGGACAAGCAAAGAAATACAACAACTGACCGGTCGACTTGCAACATTAGCAAGATTCTTGCCCTATATAGCCCAACGATCGCATCACTTTTTCAAGAACTTGAGAAAACAAGAAAGTTCCACTTGTCCGAAGAATGCGAAACAGCTTTCACGGATCTCAAAGCCATACTTTCAACTCCTCCAATCCTCCAGACACCAGAAACAGGTAAACCATTATATTTATACTTATCCATCACTAACCATGCTATCAGTTCTGTATTAGTAACAGAGATAGAGAAGCAACAACACCCGGTATACTTTGTCAGCAAATCACCTTAAGGCGCTGAGACTCGCTACCCAAAGTTAGAGAAACTAGCTCTAGCTCTCGTCATGACGGCCAGACGTCTACGGTACTATTTCCAAAGTCATACCATCGTGATCAAAACAGAACAGCCCTTAAGGCAGATACTGATGAAACTCGAACTAGCAGGACGGCTAATCAAGTGGTCAATCGAACTGTCAGAATATGACATCCAGTACCAATCCAGAGGTGCCATCAAATCTCAAGCACTAGTCGATTTCATTGCAGAACTCACCCCAGAAGACCAAGCTCCTAAGGATAACCTATGGACACTATACGTCGATGGAGCCTCCAACAGCAAAGTCTCCGGAGCAAGGATACTCCTCGAAAGCGATTAGGGAATACAACTCGAACAATCACTACAATTCACCTTTCATGCAAGTAACAACCAAGCAAAGTATGAAGCCTTAATAGCAGGACTACGGCTAGCACACACCATAGGAATAACACAGATAAATGTCAAATGTGACTCTCTCTCTTGGTGGTACAACAGGTAACAGGAAACTTTCGGGTAAAAGATCTCCTGCTTGAAAAATACAATACAATGGTCAGTAACCTCATAAGAAACTTTCATAAATTTAGTATTTTTCATATACCTCGGGAGCAAAACAACAGAGCGGACATCCTCTCAAAATTAGCAGCCACAAGAAGTCAAGACAAAACTCCTATACTATCACAATTAACACTGGACGAGCCCAGTGTTACGCTAACAACAGTTGCAAGTGTCTCGCAGGAGTACGACTGGAGATCACCACTCATAAACTATCTGAAAATAGGTCTCGTATCAAACAACATCCAAGACCCAAGGAAATTCAAAAGATGAGCGAGCATCTACACCATACTTGGAACCGAGCTATACAAGAAGGGATTCACAAGACCCCTCCTACGATGCCTAAGCACAACTGAAGCAAAACTGGCAATGGACAAAGTCCACGAAGGAGTCTGCAACACACACATTGTCGGCCGAAGCTTAGCCGCCAAAATCCTCTGAGCTAGTTATTATTGGCCGACACTAAAGCAAGATTGCATGCACAAAGTCAACCACTACGATCAATGTCAACGTCACGCGCCAATCATCCACAACCCAGCCGATCAGTTACACACGTCCGAGGTATGCTGGCCATTCAACAAATGGGGACTAGACATCCTCAGACCATTCCCTCCCGCTCCAGGCCAGGTTAAATTTTTAATTGTCGCTATAGATTATTTTACCAAATGGATAGAGGCTATACCATTGGGCAAAAATCACTTCTGAAAAAATGATCTCTTTTGTATGGAAAAACATACTATGCCGCTTTGGTATCCCTCAATTCATTATTACTGATAACGGCGGACAATTTATAGATCAACGATTCAAAAACTTCTTACAAAATTTCAAAATAATCCAACAATTCTCCTCAGTTGAACACCCACAAACTAACGGTCTAGCCGAGGCCGCCAATAAGATCATTTTGCAGGACCTCAAGAAGAAATTGGACGACTCAAAAGGAGAATGGGCCGAGCTCATCCCCGAAGTAATGTGGAGTTATAACACCACTGAACAATCATCAACAAAGGAAACACCCTTCAGGCTAGTATACGGATGCAACGCCATGATTCCGATCGAAGTATCCCTACAAAGTAGCAGAACCTCGAGCATAAACGAACATGACAATGACGCGAATAGAAGAGCCGAGCTCGACCTCGTAGAAGAAGATAGAGACAAGTCAACACTTCAGCAACTTGCAACAAAACGGGCCATAGCTAGGAAGTATAACAAGAGGATCAAACCGAGGATATTCTCGGAAGGCAACCTCATCCTCAGACGGGTCGAAGACATACGAAAACCACAAGGACATGACAAGATAAGTGCAAACTGGGAAGGACCATTCAAAGTCTACAAAGTCATTGGCAAGGGGGCTTACAAAATACAAAAGCTTGATGGAACTATCCTACCAAACACATGGAATATATCCTCTCTAAAGCTATATTTCAGCTAATGTATAAGTCGGACACGGTGATACACTCTTTTTCCTACTACTAGAGTTTTTCCTAAGGAGGGTTTTACTGGAGAGGTTTTAATGAGGCACACCACCCCGCACTTTTCAACGCAATAATATTACAAACTATACATCTACCTCTATCATACTACTTTATTAAACTTCTACCGAACAATACTACCTATCGCGCATTCAAGTAGACTTATCAAATATCGAAAATACTATTCAATATACCAACCCAACGCTTTCATGATCCTATATATAAAAACAAACCCAATCTATTAATCAAAGAACAATATCTATCAAAACCCAATAAAAATCAACCAATGCAAAACGCTTGCAAGCACTAATCCAATATACTAAATAAGAAATAGCAAACCTCTGCACAAGGAAACAGTTTCAATTAAGTATTCACAAAACAGTACTAACATCCGTGCTCCAAAGGCACAATAAACAAAACCAGTCCAAAAAATAACACAAAAAATATCAAAGTTTTACAAAAACTAAGAATCAGGATTCTCGCGCTCACCCTCAACATCATCATCATCTTCAACCAACTCGCCCCCAACAATAACCTTACAGGGGTCCATTTTTGACAAGTCGCAATCTGGAACCAAAAACCTCGCCTGCTCAGCAGCCCTATAAAACCCAGCTGCAAACATTTCGAGGCCATGATTTTCCTTTCCATCCTCATCCTGCTTCTTTTCAACTCCAAGCACCACAATCCTAGCTTCAAGAGATGTTTTCTCCTCAAGAGACTTCTTCAAAGATGCTTCAGCTTCCTTGAGCTTCTCCCCTAATTGGTCCACCAGATCCAAGGCATCACGAAGCTTACCACTCTTTTCCACATTCTCACGCATAAGTTTATCCATGGCAGCTTTGTCAAACACAGCTCTGGAACGCTTCAATTCCTCGGTCCGACCAACACACATCAAGCGAGCCCCAATAACCTGAAGAAAAGTATAAATGTGAACGCCAGTAACTAACACATAACACAAAAGCTATACAATATACCTGCAAATACTGAGCCACTCCAACCTCGCCAACCTCATGAATGAGCTTAACGTCAGAAGGGTTTTGGACATGCTCATCAGCCATCACAGTGAAAGGAAAATGCTCACTCCGCAAAGATGTCAAGTCATCATCACCCCTATAACTATGCAACACTTTCTGATTCTCCGTAAACTTCTTCACTTGATCCAGGTTGACCTCACCCTCTACTTCTTCCTCAACCACATTCCTACTTTTCTTTCCCTCTCCTCTCTTTCTTTTAAAGCTAATTTTCTTAGGAGACGGCTGATTGACCTCGACACCCCTTTCCGCCATAGCCTGACTAGTCGAGCCTTGCTTCTCGACGTTCTTAGTTCGGAAAAAAGCACGCAAACTGGATGAAGTCACTTTTGGTGCCTTCTCAACTACAAGCACGACAGAAATATATTAACATTTACAAATAAGGAACATATATATACAACAATCAAACAAGGCGGTTACCTATATATCCATCGAGGGCATCCCTATCACCTTCTAACTCAAGGAGCTCAACAACAGACAGCAAACTCGATGAAGAAATATGATTAACCAAAAACTCCACAAGCATTTCATTCCTATACTCTATCCCGTCCGTACCAAGTATCTGCCTAGGTCTCGGAACCCAGAACAGAGGAAACTTTTTCAGCAAACACTCATCAACAAACCAGGGATACTCCCTTTCCACAACACCTATTTTCAAAAACATGGACTTAAACTCCTTATAAGAAGACTGATAAACCCATATTTCATGATTTCTTTTGTGCTTAATTAGAGTGATTTATTCACCTCTTCACCTACTTATTCATATTAATTGCATAGTTTTACTTTTCCTTCCTCATTATATCATATAATGAAAAACATGTTTTCTAAGCTTTAAAAATTAATTATTTTAATTACCTTTATTTTCATTCGATACCGTGATTAGTGTGTTGAGTAGTTTCAAATTTTCTAAAGGCAGAATGACTTAAAGGATGAAAAAGAAAATATACTAGAATGGAAGGAAGAAGCAAAACAGAGCTTTAAGGAAACTGGTATCCACGCGATCGCATGGATGACGCGATCGCGTGCCAAGCACAAATCAGCAGCGACGCGGCCGCATGACTGACGCGACCGCGCGCTTTAAGCAGAATACATATGACGCAGTCGCATGACTGACGCGACCGCGTGGCAAGGAAAAGCTCCAAATGACGCGACCGCGTGACCCACGTGGACGCGTGACAGAGGCCACGCACCAGAAATTACAGAATACGCCCCCAGCGAGTTCTGAAGCCCTTTTTGGCCCAAATCCAAGTACAGACAGCATAGACCAGAGGTTATAAAGTGTGGGAATGCTTCCATTCAAAGAGAGCTCGCATATTTTCACCTTTCAATGATCTAGATTTAGTTGAGAGGGAGATCTTCTCTCTCTCTCTTTTAGGATTTAGGATTTCTTCTTGTTTTAGGAGTAACTCTGGATCCAGGTTTAATGTTCTTTTAGTTTTACTTTTATTTATTTATTCCAACATTTGAATTGATTATTATAATTTATGAATTATTCTATGTTACAGATTTCTAATTGAATTAATGATAATTTGAGGTATTTTCAGTTTATGATTGTTCTCTTTGATTTAAGTTGCCATTACTTCCCATCTAAGGACACTTTTATTATTTCAGCAATTTACTTTTTTCCCTTTTTGGTTTTGGTTAAGAATTCAGTAACTCAACAGTTATTAAACTCAACATAATTGATAATCGTTATCTTGCTAATTGAGTTGGACTTAAATAATCCCAACCTTTTCTTAGGAAATAATTAGGATTCAAAGGTCAATTTAATTAGTCCCTTGACTTTCCTTTGCTCTGGTAAAGGTTGACCAAGTGGAATTAAGATACAACTGTCATTATTGTTGAGAAGGATAACTAAGTTGGACTTCTAATTTCCCTTATCTTGCCAAAAGTTGTTTTACAGTTATTATTTATTTTTTACTTGCCATTTGATTCACTCGTCATTTAAATTACTTGCTTCTCACCTTCTAAACCCCGATCACAACCTTTATAACCAATAGTAAGAACACACCTCCTCGCAGTTCCTTGAGAAGACGACCCGAGGTTTAAATACTCGGTTATCAATTTTAAAAGGAGTTTGTTACTTGTGACAACCAACACGTTTGTACGAAGGGATTTTTGTCAGTTTAGAGACTATATCTACAATGCGACTGTTTTTATGACATTCTTTACTGGCAAAAATCTCGACGTCAAAGACCTATACAAACTAAATATAGCACGGCCAGGAACACTGGCAAGATTTAACCAACAACCCCGCCTAACCCCCTTACATTGAAATAATCCAAAGAAAACTTCCAGCGAAGGCTTAACCTCCAAACAACCCATCAGAATTTGAAATTCCCTAACAAACGCCCACGAGTTAGGATGCAACTGCGATGGCGCACAGTTCAACTGCATCAATACACCACATTCAAACTCAGAGAACGGGAATCTAACACCCAAGTCTACAAAAATACAGCTATAAATAAAAAAGAATTCAAACCCCTCCCCACGATGAAAAACACGATCATCAGCAGCACACGGAAGAAACTTAAGCTTCACATCACTACCCTCCCTAACCCAACAAGAAGCAGAACCTAACTGTGCAATACTACGCTCATCATCAAACACAGAAACATACTCCTTCACTGATTCAGCAACCCAAGCAAAAGGATTCAGCGGGTCCCAAACCCACACATCATCAACAAGTTTCATCTCTGTCTTCACAACCGCCCCTACTTCTACCTTCTTCCCTTTCTCTATTTTCCAACAACAATACATAGAGAAGACGAAAAGAACAAAGACGAGACAAGCAAGGGAAGAATAAACTAACCTTTACTCATCTTCCGTGAACAAAGGAGAAAGAAAAACAAAAACCCAAAGGCACCGAGTACACCAACAATCCAAAACCAATAAACAGCCCACTACCCTTTCCACAAGCATTACATCTCCCGGAGCAAACCCCAACCGTCCAACGTGCAAATCATAATAATTAATCAACGGCCTGATCTCCACAATCATTTCATTCCCCAACACGCATTAAATGCAGTTTCCTTTCCCCAAAACTCTCTCTCCTACAAAGCACTCCTCGCGAAAATTCAAAATAAAACTCATTACATTCCCCAACATTTCGATGAACAAGTTAAGCTTGGGGGCTCCGAGTTATAGCTCGGCGCAAAAACCAGACTATAAATCATCTCGAACCTCAGTTCTGAGTTATAACTCACGAGTAGAAGCTTAACCCGTTCATGACTCAAAAACAGGTCAACCTTGGGGGCTATGATCCGTTAGGGTAAAGCAAACCAAAAAGCAATAAACTCGAAACTGAGTCAAACGTGTGAACTTTCCTCAAATCTCTCCTCAATCCCAAAAATGAGGCAACCAACGAAGATCCCATCCAGTCCGGTAACAAACAAATGTGCATAACCACCCTCAACAAACCCCATTATATACGAATTGCTCACTCAGTTGTAGGTACGCAATTCACTCTGATTTTTTTCTGAACTCTCTCATAACTCATACTTACTTGAGTTTTGGAATCCCTTTTCAGGTACCTCACGCCGCCTCCCCAGAAGAAGACGACGTTCTGCCCTCTTTACTCCAAGGAAAGCTGGTTTAAGTCTCACCAAAACGAGCTATACCTCGGAGCCTACTCTCATACCGGAACATATTCATTAATCATCATTATACACGCATGGTTGTTCATTTTTTGAAGAAAAAAAGGAAGGAAGCACAGAGAGAGAGAGAGAGAGAGAAAGCTATGAGCAAGGGAAGAAAGAAAACGTGTGGCACCGTTGAACTTTCGGCTTTGATTTCTTGAGATCTGTAACTCTAATTGAAAATCTAATTCGATAAAAGTATAGTATTCATATTCTCCTCTTCGATACGTTGGCGTTACTTTTGTCTAGTAAAAGTTCACGGTGACGTGGCTCCTCTTCTCCTTGAGTTCGGCGAATTAGAGTTCTAGGAGGCACAAACGATTCTTAACGTTTTCTTCTTCAGCAGCTCAGTCAGAAAACATCTCCGGAGCCTGAGTATTTTGATTTCATACGGAGATAGGGTTTGATAACTTTATAATAATTAAATATGAATTTGATAAGTTAATATTGATTTAATTGATTACTTTTTGAGTATGATTAAGTTTAAGTTGAAATTTTGTGAAATTATTATCGATGTTTGAGGATTGCAGTTTGGCCATGCAGAACATCCCAGCTGGGGTTATTTTGATGATTTTGGGGCTGTTGTGAATGAGAATTATTGATTAAAATTGATAAGTTTTGATGGCTGAGAGATTAAACTAAAAGTTGTGAAAAATCGGTAACCGAAAAATTCGAAAACGGATTAAAATATAAGTAATTTTTTGAGAGAAAAAGGTTAAGGTTTTCAGTTTTGGTATAAAAGAAAGATTAGTAATTAAATTTTATTTTTGAAGGGTAACATTGTATTTGTATATAAAAATCGAGATACTATTTGTAATTATATAAGTTTTTGGGTATTTTGGCAATAAATAAATTACAGGGATAAAAATGGGTATTTTATAAAAGTTTAGGGTTGTTTTTATAAATATTGAGATAAGTGGGGTTTTAAATATAATTTATAAAAATATTGGGTTAAAAATAAAATATTTAACAGTTTGAAGTTTAAAACGTAGATAATAAGAGTTTAAGAATAAAAGTTTTACAAAGCTAAATTTTTTTTAAGAAAAGCTATAAATATTATTTATTTATCATTTAAATTATCTTATTTATATTATTGTTATCATTTTATTAAGAATATTTAAGTCAGAGAAGAGCAAACAAAAGAACTCTTAAAAGCTTTAGAGGACGCAGTTGATTTAAGAATTATATGATTCTTTTTCATAAGACATTAAGGAAAGACGAGAGAAGAATGTGAAGTTGAATTATGATAAAGAATTAAAAGATTGAAGAAAAGAAGAGAGAAAGAAAAGAAGTAAGAAAATAAAAGAGAAAGATGAGAAAGAAAAGAAAAGAAAAAGAACAAAATGAGAATGATGTATTAAGTAAAAGGATCTCTGCCATAGAAGAGTAGAGAGCAGTGACTGAAAAGATTTTAATGAACGTCTGCCATAGTAGAGCAGATAGAAAAGAAGGTATTAATTAAAGGGATCTCTACCGCAGTAGAGTAGAGAACAAAGATTGAAAAGAAATTGATTGTTGTTTGGGCCTTAGTGCTAAGCGTCTAGTAGGGACGGCTCAGTGAGGACGGCGATGCGTAACGCTCACTAGAGACCGAAAGGAAGATTCTCCCATAAGGACGGTGATGCGTAACGCTCATAGAGGGGACGTTGGCTGAGATAAGGACGGCGGTACGAAACGCTTATCTTAGGACCAATGTCGGGAATCGGGCACCGACACATGAGCTTATGGCCTGTATAGAACCAGATATGCATCATTCTTGTTTGTGCATATTTGTTTGTGATTGTATTTTCTATGATTGTGTGTGCTTGTGATTGGATTCTATGTTCTGTAATTGCTGAGTTGGATTATACTTTGTTGACTGTTGTTATTGACTGAGAACATAATGAAATGAACTTAACTTCTAACCCCGACCCTACTAAGAACTCCCCAGTTCTTATCCCCTATTTCTACCACTTTCAGTTACAGGTGCGAAGGTTTAGTGCAGAGTTATAGGAGCATAGAAGATCATGCTTACAAGTTGAGTTGTTAGAATTTATTTTTCCCTCGTCGTTTATTCTTTTGGTTTTTAGACGGGTAGGACTTGTAATTGAGGTTCTTTGACTAAGTCTATGTATATAAAGCGATGTGAATAAATATACTTTTGTGTGGGGGTGAATGCGAATCAGATCGGATTGGATATGGCCAAAATTTCAATCCGATCCGCACTAAAATTATCGGATCGGATCGGATCCAATATCTGCAATTTTTTAAACTTGGATTTGATCCGATCCGATCCGCACATTTGTGGATCGGATCGGATCGGATAGCGGATATATCCGCAAAATACAAAAATATTTTTAAAAGCTTATTTTTATTAAAAATATCAATAAAATTTATTTTTCTATTCTTTTAAATATTTTTATTTTTAAAATAATATTAAACATACTTTTCTTAAATAATAAATTAAAATAATACAACATATATGATAATTATTAGTTGAAATAAAACATAAAAAGAATATTTACTTATTTATTTCTCTATTTTTGCGGATACGCAGATATGTAGATCGGATATGCAGATACCTATATAAAACCTGCGATCCGATCCAATTAGTCTGCGGATCTGATCCGACTCGATTCGATAGCCTTGCAGATCGGATCCATATCTGCAATTTTTGGATCGGATTCAGATAAACACCGCGGATATGTGGATCGGATCCAATTCATGAACACCCCTACTTTTATGATTAAGTGATTTAAAATAAAGAATATGCGTTTTCTTAATTAAAAGTTCTGGTTCGTATTCGCGAAGGCTCAATATTAAATAAATATTGTATAAAATAAAAAGGTTTAGAGGTAAGTAATGCTTGAAATTTTGGTACGATCATGAGATGCAAAAAGTTAGGGTGTTACATTATAGTATTAGAGCAATTTGTTCCTGTTAGAGCCTTGGGAATGGATTGACTATGCTTCATTGCATACTTTGAGTGTCTGTCATGCAATAGGACTTGTCCTAATGACAAGACTTTGAATTTTAAATGCATGACTGTCTATTGATTAATGCTGTTAGTCGACCATTGCATTTCTCATGGTATTAGGTCTGGCAACTTAATACTGATGATTTGTGTATAAGAGAACACTAATGGATTATCATGGACGAAATAGAAGTAATAGGTAACGCAAATCGTGGATTTTAGAAGCATTAGAAGTTGTGTCTCGGGGTTGCCCAGTTACGTATCCTATTTCTCCATAGTTTGTCTTGAAGTTTTGTTTGAGGTTCCTTTCTTAAAAAGTGAACTAATATTCTCCAAATCCTGTTCTTTGTTCATATGTATTTTTCATTCGATCTGATGTTTGATTGAATTCCCTGGGATATTCGCTTTCCCTGAGATATCAAGCGTACCTTGTAACTTCTACTTTGCAATCACACTTCTTCCCTATCATCTTTATGCCATGTAAAAATCCAAGTATTTGAAATTGTATATGTATCAATATGAGTTAAGACTTTTTGCTTTTTCCATAAGGTATTTTAAAAAATTAAAATGTTGAAACTATGTAACGTTCTGTGTAATATCCTAATTTTTCAGGACAAAAATTCCTATAAATAAGGTAGGAAGTAAGACTCTGAATTTTTAAAAATTAAATAATAAATTATTTATA
>NC_029787.2:50326662-50335592 GCF_000816755.2 Arachis ipaensis | reverse complement strand
AACTCATATATATATATATATGACACGTTCCTCCTTTATATTCATTAATCATCATCATACACACATGGCTCACAGAGAAAGAGAGAGAGACAGAGAAAGAGAGAGAGAAAGGCACCGTTGAACTTTCGACTTCGATTTCTTGAGATCCGTAACTCCAATCGAAAATTTAATCCGATAAAAGTGTTTGTTTTCTCCTCCTTTACATGTTACATTACTTTTGTCCGGTAGAAGTTGACAGTAACGTAGCTCCTCTTCTTCTTGAGTTCGGTCAATTAGAGTTCTAGAAAGTACAGACGATTCCAAACATTTATTTCTTCAGCAGCTCAGTCAGAAAGCTTCTCCAGAGCTTCGAGTATTTTGATTTCATACGGAGGTAGGGTTTGATAACTTTATAATAATTAAATGTAAATTTGATAAGTGAATGTTGATTTGATTGATTATTGTTTGAGTTTGATTAAGTTTATGCTGAAATTTTGTGAAATTATTGTTGTTGTTTGTGAATTACCGTTTGGCCGTGCAGAACAGCACAGCTAGGATTATTTTGATGATTTTGGGGCTGTTGTGAATGAGAATTATTGATTAAAATTAATAAATTTTGATGGCCAAGAGATTAAACTAAAAGTTGTGAAAAATCGGTAACTGAAAAACTCGAAAACGGATTAAAATACAAGTAATTTTTTGAGAGAAAAAGGTTAAGAGTTTCAGTTTTAGTATAAAATAAAGATTAGTAATTAAATTTTATTTTTGAAGGGTAACATTGTATTTGTATATAAAAATTGAGGTACTATTTGTAATTATATAAGTTTTCGGGTATTTTGGCAATAAATAAATTACAGGAATAAAAATAGGTATTTTATAAAAGTTTAGGATTGCTTTTATAAATTGAAATAAGTGAAGTTTCAAATATAATTTTATAAAAATATTGGGTTCAAAATGAAATATTTAAAAGTTTAAAATTTAAAACATAGATAATAAGAGTTTAAGAATAAAAGCGTTAGAAGCTAGGTTTTTTTTAAGAAAAACTATAAATATTATTTATTTACCATTTAAATTATCTTACTTATATTAGTGTTATCATTTTATTAAGAATATTTAAGTTAGAGAAGAGCAAACAGAATAATTCTTAAAAGCTTTAGAGGACGCAGTTAATTTAATAATTTTATGATTCTTTTTCATAAGACATTAGGAAAAAACGAGGAAAGAATGTGAAGTTGAATTATAATAAAGAATTAAAAGATTAAAGAAAATATGAGAGAAAGAAAAGAAGTAAGAAAATAAAAGAAAAAGATGAGAAAGAAAAGAAAAGAAAAAGAACAAAAAGTGAATGATGTATTAAGTAAAAGGATCTCTGCTACAGAAAAGTAGAGAGCAGTGACGAGAAGGATGCATTAAAGGATCTCTGTAACAGAAGAGAAGAGAGTAGTGAACTAGAAAGATTTTAATGAACGTCTGCCATGGTAGAGCAAATAGAAAAGAATGTATTAATTAAAGGGATCTCTACCGCAGTAGAGTAGAGAGCAAAGATTGAAAAGAAATTGAGTGCTGTTTGGGCCTTAGTGCCAAGTGTCTAGTGGGGACGGTGATGCGTAACACTCACTAGAGACAGAAAGGAAGGTTCTCCTATAAGGACGGCGATGTGTAACGCTCATGGAGGGGACGTTGGCTGAGATAAGGACGGCGGTACAAAATGCTTATCTGAGGACCAGTGTTGGGAATCGGGAAACAAACTGACACATGAGCTCATGGCCTGTATAGGACTAGACATGCATCATTCTTATTTGTGCATATTTGTTTGTGATTGCAATTTCTATGATTATGTGTGCTTGTGATTGGATTCTATGTTCTGTAATTGCTGAGTTGGATTATACTTTGTTGACTGTTGTTATTAACTGAGAACATAATGAAACGAGCTTAACTTCTAACCCCGACCCTACTAAGAACTCCCCGGTTCTTATCCCCTTCCACCACTTTTAGTTATAAGTGCAAAGGTTTAGTGCGGAGTTACAGGAGCACAGAAGATCATGCTTACAAGTTGAGTTGTTAGAATTTATTTTTCTCTCATCGTTTATTCTCTTGGTTTTTAGAGCGGTAGGACTTGTAATTTAGGTTCTTTGACTACGTCTATGTATATAAAATAAAGAATCTGCGTTTTCTTAATTAAAAGTTCTGGTTCGTATTCGCGAAGGCTCAATATTAAATAAAGATTGTATAAAATAAAAAGGTTTAGAGTAAGTAATGCCTAAACTTTAGGTATGATCATAAGATGCTAAAAGTTAGGGTGTTACATTATGGTATCAGAACAGTTCGTTCCTGTTAGAGCCTTGGGAATGGATTGACTATGCTTTATTGCATACTCTGAGTGTCTGTCTTGCAATAGGACTTGTGCTAATGACAAGAGTTTGAGTTTTAGATACATAACTGTCTATTGATTAATGCTGTTAGTCGACCATTGCATTTCTCATGGTATTAGGTCTGGCCAACTTAATACTAATGATTTGTGTATAAGAGAATACTAATGGGTTATCATGGACAAAATAGAAGTAATAGGTAACGCAAATCGTGGATTTTTGAAGCGTTAGAAGTTGTGTCTCAAGGTTGCCTGGTTACGTATCCTATTTCTCCATGGTTTGTCTTAAAGTTATGTCTGAGGTTCCTTTCTTAGAAAAGTGAACTAATTATTCTCCAAAACCTGTTCCTTATTCATATGCATTTTTCATTCGATCTTAACTGCATATGTGATGAGCGGATAATTTATACGCTTTTTGGCATTGTTTTTAGTATGTTTTTAGTAGGATCTAGTTACTTTTAGGGATGTTTTCATTAGTTTTTATGTTGAATTCACATTTCTGGACTTTACTATGAGTTTGTGTGTTTTTCTGTGATTTCAGGTATTTTCTGGCTGAAATTGAGGGACTTGAGCAGAAATCAGATTCAGAGGTTGAAGAAGGACTGCTGATGCTATTGGACTCTGACCTCCCTGCACTCAAAGTGGATTTTCTGGAGCTTCAGCACTCGAAATGGTGCACTTCCAATTGTGTTGGAAAGTAGACATCCAAGGCTTTCCAGCAATATATAATAGTCCATACTTTGGCCAAGAATAGATGACGTAAACTGGCGTTCAACGCCAGCTTTCTGCCCAAATCTGACGTCCAGCGCCAGAAAAGGAGCCAAAACCAGAGTTGAACGCCCAAACTGGCACAAAAGCTGGCGTTCAACTCCAAGAAGGACCTCTACACGTGCAACACTCAAGCTCAGCCCAAGCACACACCAAGTGGGCCCCGGAAGTGGATTTATGCATCAATTACTTACTTCTGTAAACCCTAGTAGCTAGTTTATTATAAATAGGACCTTTTACTATTATATTAGACATCTTTGGTCTCAGTTTTAATCCATTGTTCATCTTAGGAGACTATTGATCACGTTTTAGGGGGCTGGCCATCTCGGCCATGCCTGGACCTTTCACTTATGTATTTTCAACGGTAGAGTTTCTACACGCCATAGATTAAAGTGTGGAGCTCTGCTGTTCTTCAAAGATTAGTGCAAAGTACTACTGTTTTCTATTCAATTCATTTTATTTCGCTTCTAAGATATTCATTCGCACTTCAACCTGAATGTGATGAATGTGACAATCATCATCATTCCCTATGAACGCGTGTCTGACAACCACTTTCGTTCTACATTAGAATTGAATGAGTATCTCTTAGATCTCTTAATCAGAATCTTCGTGGTGTAAGCTAGAATGATGGCGGCATTCAAGAGAATCCGGAAAGTCTAAACCTTGTCTGTGGTATTTCGAGTAGGATTCAATGATTGAATGACTATGATGAGCTCCAAACTCGCGATTGCTGGGCGTTAGTGACAGACGCAAAAGGATAGTAAATCCTATTCCAGCATGATCGAGAACCGACAGATGAATAGCCGTGCCGTGACAGGGTGCGTTGACCATTTTCACTGAGAGGATAAGATGAAGCCATTAACAAGGGTGATGCCTCCAGACGATTAGCCGTGCCGTGACAGGGCATTTGGATCATTTTCCCGAGAGAAGACCGAAAGTAGCCATTGACAATGGTGATGTATCACATAAAGCCAGCCATGGAAAGGAGTAAGACTGATTGGATGAAGACAGCAGGAAAGCAGAGGTTCAGAGGAACGAAAGCATCTCCATTCGCTTATCTGAAATTCTCACCAATGATTTACATAAGTATTTCTATCTTTACTTTTTATTAATTAATTTCGAAAACCTCATTACTATTTTATATCTGCCTGACTGAGATTTACAAGGTGACCATAGCTTGCTTCATACCAACAATCTCCGTGGGATTCGACCCTTACTCACGTAAGGTATTACTTGGACGACCCAGTGCACTTGCTGGTTAGTTATGCGAAGTTGTGAAGATATGTTTAGACCATGGTTCTGTGCATCCGTTTTTGGTGCCATTGCCAGGGAATCAATTTTGAACAACAATTTACAACCCGAGTAGCAATTTCGCATACCAATATGTTTGGTCGAATTCCCTAAGATATTCGCTTTCCCTGAGATATCAAGCCAACTTCGTAAGTTCTGCTTTGCAATCACACTTCTTCCCTATCATCTTTATGCCATGTTTTCTCAACTATTTGAAATTGTATATGTATTGATATGAGTTGAGACTTTTGCATTTTTCAAAGTATTTTATAAAATTAAAGTGTTGAAATTATGTAATATTTTGTGTAATATCCTAATTTTCAAGGACAAAAATTTCTATAAGTGGGGTAGGATGTAAAAACCTGGATTTTTGAAAATTATATTTATTTGTTTCAATAATTTATTCAGTTCATTCTTATCTTAAGGTCTTCTGCCTAAGTTTTCACGTGACATTAAACATTAACTACGAGAAACCAAAACCATACCTTGGCCGATTTTTCCCTAAGCCCGAAACACCACAATTATCCACCATTCCTCAAGCTCCATAGCTTCAACTCCTCACGAATTGAATTTTCAGCTCCCAACATTTAATTCCAAGCTTCCAATATCCACCAATTTAACTTCAATTCAACAAGATACACGATCTAATTCATACAATATCACAATAATCAATATTGAGCTCACTAAATCACCAATTTACTAGGGTTAGGATTTCCTTACCATTACCCAGGAGTCAAATGGATAAAATCCGGTGATTATTCACCGGTAGAGTACCCCTAAACCATCAAAATCACAAAATCACAAAATCGCTCAATACTAAAATTCAAAAACCACAAATTAAAGAAGGAAGAACTGGGTGAGAAAACATGATTCTCTTACCAAATTTTTTAATAATTTTTGTAGAGAATTCCGATATGAACGCGTGGCTATTGACGGCTCGTCAATCGGAACTCCGGATAAAAAGATAAGTGAGATTGAAATTCTGCCAAGGGTTTGGAAAATCCCTTTTCATCTCCCTGTTTGAGTTTAACGTAAATTGCCTTTGAGGGAGAGAGAAGATGGCTGAAACTATTTTTATTAGGTGGTAATGGGTTGGGCCTTCGGCCTAATATGGGCCCGGTTCACTTGGTTTGACTTGTTCGGTCCAATTTTGGATCGAATCTTTTAAAATTAGTGTCAAAATTTTTATTTTAATTAGCTCTACCTCATTAAACTATAAAATTTTATTTTCTAATATTTTTGGTTAATAATTAATTTATTGGCTAATTATTTACTAATTTTGCAAGTTTTACATCCTACCCCTCTGACAGAAATTTTTGTCCTCGAAAATATCGTCCGCCACGCGAGTTCATGAGAATAGTCCCCCTTTTAACTCAACGCATAGTAGCTCTAAGGTCTTTCTAATCTATGCGCTTCTACTACCACACTCTAATTTGTTTATCTCTAAGAGTCTTGATCATTCCTCCAACGGCAACCAAAAGTATCACTAAACTCTACAAGCTCTAACGGCAATACCCTACTTGAAACGATTCGGTTTGGTTCTAAGTCTAATACTAAGTTTGACATTTTCAGTTTTGGGTTTTCATCCCTATCTTTGGCTATGAATAAATGTGGTATTCTCCAGTCACACACTGCTCTATAATTTCGGTCATTGCAATTACTTCAACCTTCAGCCGATCTCCGCAACGACTTATCTCCTACAACTTCTCCTTCTCAATCTAACGGTCCCAATATCCTCACAATTTTCGTGCTCCATTCCTTCAGCAGTAGCTTTCACAGCAGCAATAGAGAAAATCAACTGTATCACCTCACTCGCGTCCATGAGATGCCCTTTGCGTCCTAACCGCACCGAACAATTGATATTAAGGTGATCAGTCTTAATAACTCAAGTCTAGTGTTTTGAATTCTCCAAAGGTAATGCTCATGAACATTTATGTTATATGTGTCAAGCAGGCATCCTAAATAGCATATACACACAACCAGAGTATGCTCAGAAGCATAGTCAGTCCGTCCCTCAAGCTCTACAAGAACAAACTGCTCTGATACCATAATGTAACACCCTTCAAGGGTCCAACCAACTTCAACCGCAAATTATTTACAAAAACTAAACCACACATCATATACCATATACACAATCCATTAATAATTCATTCAGTTCATTCACGTGACATTAAACATTAACTATGAGAAATCAAAATCATACCTTGGCCGATTTCTTCCTAAACCTGAAACACCTCAATTATCCACCGTTCCTCAAGCCCCAAAGCTTCAACTCCTCACCAATTGAATTTTCAGCTTCCAGTATTTAATTCCAAGCTTACAATATCCACCAATTTAACTCCAATTCAACAAGATACACGATCTAATTCATACAATATAACAATAATCAATATTGATCTCACTAAATCACCAATTCACAAGGATTAGAGTTTTCTTACCGTTATCCATGAGTCAAATAGATAAAATCCGGTGATTTTCCACCATTAGAGTATCCATAAACCATCAAAATCACAAAATCTCTCAATACTAAAACTCAAATTCACGAATTGAAGAGGGGAGAACTGGGTGAGAAAACGTGATTCTCTTACCAAATTGTTTGGTGAGTTTTGTAGAGAATTCCGAGAACGAACGCATGGCCGCTGACGGCTCGTCAATCGGAACTCCGGATAAAAAGATAAGTGAGATTGAAATTCTGCTAAGGGTTTGAAAAATCCCTTTTCTTCTCCCCGTTTGAGTTTAACGTGAATTGCCTTTGAGGGAGAGAGAAGATGGCTGAAACCATTTTTATTAGGTGGTAATGGGCTGGGCCTTGGGCCTAATATGGGCTCGGTTCGCTCGGTTTGGCCCAATTTTGGGACAAATTCTTTAAAATTAGTGTCAAAATTTTTATTTTGATTAGCTCTACCTCATTAAACTATAAAATTTTAGTTTTTAATTTTAGGGTTAATAATTAATTTATTGGATAATTATTTACTAATTTTACGGATTTTACAGTACACTTGTCACAAATTATGGATATATATTTGCAAGACCATTTGAGTTATTTTGTGATAATGTGTTAGTAATCTAACATTTTAAATTATTGTTAAACAAGAGAGTTCAGAGTGTTTAAGTGTCTATTGAGCAAATTAGCACAAATTCGATAAATACATGCATATTTGGTTAACAAGAAACAAGCACCCAAGATATTTTATGTGGGTACTATTTATATGGGTGTCATATCATTTTATAATATATTATTTTAGTGGGAGTATGCATTTGGATGCTCATGTAGTTTAGGCAAATTTACGAATATAGATATTTCTGCAAAAATAAAGTATTCAATTTTATTTTCATTCTGATTCATGATCTTATAAAGTTTATTAAACTTTGAGTGTTTGACCAATTGAAAATAGACATGCATGAGATCATTCTTTCATATACTTTTTGAATTTTATCATCCAAATTTGATCTATGTCATTGAGTGTATTAGTATAGTGATCATCGTGGTTTTTTCGAGACACTAATGTGATAAAAGCTGCAGTGATTTCATAACTAAAATATGAGACGTCGAATTAGATTATTAAAATAATCAGAAAAACAGCATTCAGATGTGCGCATAAAGTTTGTAAGATGTGATTATCTGAGGAAAAACTATATGTATAATCCAAGTGGGAGATTGTTAAAAAATTATATTTTCATTTCCTAATTTATTTATGAGCAATACATATAATTGATTATAATCATATTAGCTATATCATATTATATAATTTATATAGGTGATTCCATTTATTGTTATAAATACTAAATAGAATAAATTATTATTACTTTTGATTTGAATTTAAATGAAAATAAAATCAAATATTTTATTTTATTTGGGCCTTCAAGGTTTAATAGAAACCAATAGCCAAGTATAAATAGAGTTCCAGAATTTTGTGCTTAATATATCAAAATTATTTTAGAACCTCTTCATATTATATAATTTATATAATTTATATAAGTGATTTCATTTATTGTTATAAATACTAAATAGAATAAATTATTATTACTTTTGATTTGAATTTAAATGAAAATAAAATCAAATATTTTATTTTATTTGGGCCTTCAAGGTTTAATAGAAACCAATAGCCAAGTATAAATAGAGTTCCAGAATTTTGTGCTTAATATATCAAAATTATTTTAGAACCTCATTAGAGAGTTGTTATTCAACCTAAAATAAAAAATTCGTTAGATTTTGGTTAAAAAATGTCAAAGAATCACAAGAATCAAATTCTTTTGATCATGTTTATAAATTTTGATATACTTTTGTTCTCATATCACTCTTTCTCAATTATTAATATAGATGGTCTTAAAGTTAAAAAATTCAAAAATTTAAAATAAGACATTATTATTCTTAAAATTTAATAATTTTTGCTAAATAAATACTTTTTAGATTTTTTTGTGAACAATCAAAAATATTTTTTAAAATATTTTACTACGATTTTTTTATGTATCTAAATAGTTATCTAAAGATTCACATAAAAATTTGACGCACACGTGACACGTG
>NC_029787.2:50322635-50326645 GCF_000816755.2 Arachis ipaensis | reverse complement strand
CACCAAGCTAAAATAGGCAAGTTAATGTCTTTTAATAATTTAATATACTAATAATATCTGCAGAGTGTTCGAATTTTGGAGTGATTTACGTTCACTCATAAAATATTAGCTTGTAAACACACTTTATAATTATAAAAAAAAAGTTTTGAAAGAGAAATATGTTAAAAAGTAAAACTTTATTTCATATGATAAATATTTAAAGAATCCACGCCTTTTATATACTTTTTATACTCTTTGACATCAAGTAGTAAAATCATTATTAATAATCTTACAAATATATTTATGTATAGAGATATTTTAAGGGTTAAAATTGAATTTCCGTAATTTATTTTTCTATTTATTGACAAATAAAAGAAACATGAGTTTATAATTTAAATTTTTTTTAAATATATCTTAAATATTAATATTTTAATAATTTTAATTATTAATTTTAATTAATATATATTTTTTATAATCAAAATCAATAATTAAAATTATTAGAACACCAATATACTTGACACATTTGTTAATTTATATTAATCAAATAGAGGGGTGGTATGTAGTTTTTATAAAACTCAAATTATGAGTGTAATATGATAACTTAAGAGGTTAAGGATATTTTATTTTTTTCAAAACTACTATTTGTACATTAAACTAAAATCAGCTATCAATGTATTTGTATATAAATATATACGTAGTTTAATTTATTTTTGTTATGGCCCAGCCCAGCTGGCACTCCGCCTAGTCCGACCCGACGTACGATCCTACCCGACTCGAGCGGCCGGTCTGCTGGGCGTCAGACGTTCGGACCCTGACCCGGACACCTCTCCTCCAGGAAGCCAGCTACCTGACAGCTGGAGCAAGGAAACTTTCAGGAAGGTGGGTCTGTCCTCGCGGGACCCACCCCACTGACAGGGTATATATGGGGAGGGCCCTACCCCTTCCCCACGGTAGGTCACTACCTCCTTTATTCTCTCACCACCATCTGCACCATTTCTGACTTGATTATCGGAGTGTCATTGCAGGTGTCGCCCCCTCCTTCACATCGCAACAGCTCAGGAGGTCGTGAAGTCTCTGCCCTTTTCTCCTAGACCCAGACCAAGGCTGGTTCCTACCATTCCATCTCCAGAGCTCCACCAACCCGTCCGGAACCTGCAGAACCGAACATTGGCACCATCTGTGGGGAATGGCCAAAATGGACTTTCTGTTGGGACCTGTGGAGGCAGACGACGGAGGCGAACCATGTGGGGAGGAAATGGTTCCCCGAACCGGCAGGGTGACCTCTGTGGCTTCCTCTCGAGAACGCACAAGGTCCCCCCTGTTGCGACCTGACCTACCCTCGCGCTCCCAGGAAAGGTGTCCCTTTGGAGGGACGGGGAGCGACAACGCCAGGATAATACAAGAGCTGTGTCACAGAGTGCAAAATCTGGAGCGGAAGGTAGCAAGCAGAGAGCGCCACCGCCAAGATCCGGGGCAAGATCGTTCCCGGTCTCCCCGAGGGAGGGAAGCTAGAGGGAGAAGCCCCCGAAGGGACCACTCCAGATGCACTCCGACCCCCAGTCAGAATCAGAAAGCCAAGGCGAAAGCAAGGAGTTGCCAAGAAGACGGCAAGATCCCATCATTTACACCCGACCTCCAACAAGGCATAGCGTGGAGAAAAACCGAGAAGACAGCAGAGAAAGACCAAGGAAAAGGCAACACCCTGTAATCATGGGGGAAACCTCTTTCCATCACTCCATCCTCGAAGTACGGCTACCGAAGCACTTCAATAAGACAACGGATATGAGGTATGATGGGACCCAAGACCCCCAAGAACACCTGACGGCCTTCGAGGCCAAGATGAACCTGGAAGGGGTGGGTGATGAAGTAAGGTGTCGCGCCTTTCCCATGACCTTAGTGGGACCGGCAATTCGTTGGTTCAATGTTCTCCCCAGGGCTCCGTAACAAGCTTTGCGGACATCAGTCACGCCTTCCTGGCACAGTTCACCACGGGCATTGCCAAATCAAAGCACCCGATCAACTTGCTATGGGTAACGCAGAGACGTGGGGAACCGACCAGAAGGTACCTGGATAGGTTCAATGATGAATGCTTGGAGATTGACGACCTGACGGACTCGGTGGCCAGTTTACGCTTGACGAACGGGTTGCTGAACGAGGATTTCAGGAAGCACCTCACCACCAAGCCCGTGTGGACGATGCAAGAAATCCAAAATGTGGCTAGGGAGTATATCAATGACGAAGAGGTTAGCCAAGTCGTGGCAGCCAACAAGGGGCAGCCCGCCTATAACTCTGCTCGTCATCCCGGTAACGGGGAAAGGACTACGAAACACTCCAAGGACGGAGGGCCAGCTAAAGCATTCAAGCCGTTTTTTCAGGTAGGGAACTTTACAAACTACACTCCCCTGACAGCCCTGATCGTCGAGGTCTACCAGCAAATAGCCGACAAGGGCATCCTATCGAAGCCCCAACAACTCAAGGATAGAACTTGAGGGAACAAAAACCTCTATTGCGACTACCACAAGGGCTTCAGCCACAAGAACCAAGATTGTTTTGATTTGAAAGATGCTCTGGAGTAGTAGATCTTGGAAGGTAAGCTGGCTAAATTTTCACACCTCATAAGAGAGCCAAGGAGGCGCGATCGTGACCACTCTGGCGACGACAAGAGCCGCTTTGTGAGGTAGAGACAGGAACCTGAGGAGGACAATGAGTGCGGCCTCACTATTGTAAACGTTGTAGTAGGAAGAGATGTTCCCCCCAGGTCGAAGTCGGCAAGCAGAAAAGACGCCAAAGTCTAAGCTGTGTCATCATCTAGCTCCGTGCTTCCCTCCAGGAGGATACCATCAATATCATTCGAGCCCGAGGACCAATGGTTTGACGATTTGCCGGAGAACCCTCCCATGGTGATCACAGCTAGAGTTGGAACCGGCCTAGTAAAGTGAATTCTAGTAGACACTGGAGTTGATTCGAATATCATATTTTGCAATGTGTTTGATGCCTTGGGCCTCCGAGACACCGTCCTGAAGACCTACCAACACGGCGTAGTCGGCTTAGATGATAACTTTATCAAACCTAATGGGATAGTCTCCCTGCCGGTATCCATAGGAGGAGGACGAGGGAAGAGGTCGGTAATGGCGGAGTTCATGGTCTTAAGAGACTCCACGGCCTACAACCTCATCTTGGAAAGAAAAATTATCAATGAGTTCGGAGCAGTGATTTGTACAAAGCTATTGATGATGAAGTTTGTTGATGGCGATGGGTCAGTTGGATCCATCAGGGGAGATTTGGAAATGGCAATCGTGTGTGATGAGCGGATATTTTATACGCTTTTTGGGGATAATTTCATATAGTTTAGAGTATGTTTTAGTTAGTTTTTAGTCTATTTTTATTAGTTTTTAGGAAAAATTCATATTTCTGGACTTTACTATGAGTTGTGTGTTTTTCTGTAATTTCAGGTATTTTTCTGGCTGAAATTGAAGGAGTTGAGCAAAAATCTGATTCAGGCTGAAAAAGGACTGCTGATGCTGTTGGATTCTGACCTCCCTGCACTCAAAGTGGATTTTCTGGAGCTACAAAACTCGAAATGGCGTGCTTCCAATTGCGTTGGAAAGTAGACATCCAGGGCTTTCCATCAATATATAATAGTCCATACTTTGCATAAGGATAAAGGATGTAAACTGGCGTTCAACGCCAGTCCTCTGCCCAATTCTGGCGTCCAGCGCCAGAAAAGGATCAAAAGCTGGAGTTGAACGCCCAAACTGGCATAAAAACTGGCGTTCAACTCCACAAATGGCCTCTGCACGTGAATGACTTAAGTCTCAGCCCAGCACACACCAAAGTGGGCCCCAGAAGTGGATCTCTACATCATCCATCATAGTTTATCCAATTTTTGTAAACCTAGGCTACTAGTTTAGTATTTAAACAACTTTTAGAGACTTATTTTGTATCTCATGACATTTCAGATCTAAACTTTGTATTCTCTGACGGCATGAGTCTCTAAACCCCATTGTTGGGGGTGAGGAGCTCTGCTGTGT
>NC_029787.2:50319245-50322044 GCF_000816755.2 Arachis ipaensis | reverse complement strand
TTTCTATTAAATCTTGTGCCAAACTTTAAGTTTAGTGTTTTCTTGTTGATTTCCCTTTGGTTTTCGAAAATTTTGATTTGGTTTTCTAAAAATTTTAAGTTTGGTGTTCTTCCTTCATGTTCTTGTGTTCTTGTGAGTCTTCAAAGTGTTCTTGAGTTTCCTTGTGTCTTGATCTTAAAATTTTTAAGTTTGGTGTTCCTTGGTGTTTTCCCTCCAAAATTTTCAAAAAACAAGGAGCATTAGATCTAAAAATTTTAAATCTTGTACTATCTTATTGTAAAACAAGCTGCTGAATTCAATCAGCAATTGGATTTTTTAACAAAGCAGCTAGCTGAATTCAAGGACAGGCTACAGGAGACAAGGATAGCTAATATACATATGGACGAACAGTTTAAGCAAACAAAGCAGTAGCTATCAAGGCAATTAGCAGAAGAATGCCAAGCAGTTCAATTAAGAAGTGGGAAAACATTAAATACCCCACCTCAAGGCATCAAAAATTCAAGAANNGTCCCTAGAGTACTAATTAGTGATGGGGTCACTCACTTCTGCAATAAACAGCTTTCCTCTGCCATGGTTCGGTATGGATTTCGCCACAAGGTGGCCACTCCATATCATCCACAAACCAATGGGCAAGCTGAAGTCTCTAACAGAAAATTAAAGAGAATCCTTGAACGGACAGTAAATACCCGTAGAAAGGATTTGGCAAGGAGCTTGGATGATGCTCTGTGGGCTTACAGAACAGCATTCAAGACCCCTATAGGGACCTCTCCATACCAACTCGTGTATGGTAAGGCATGCCACATGCCCGTGGAACTGGAACATAAGGCCTACTGGGCAACCAGATTCCTAAACTTTGATGCCAAATTAGCAGGAGAAAAAAGATTGCTCCAGCTAAATGAGCTAGAGGAGTTCAGATTCACAGCTTTCGAAAATGCCAACCTATATAAAGAAAAATAAAAAAAGTGGCATGACAGAAAGCTGTCATCTAGAATCTTTGAACCAGGACAGAAGGTTCTGTTGTTTAACTCTAGACTCAGGCTATTCCCCGGGAAACTGAAATCCCAGTGGAGGGGACCATACGTGATTACAAGTGTATCACCATATGGTTACGTGGAGCTTCAAGATATTGATTCTGATAAGAAGTTCATTGTCAATGGACAGAGAATCAAGCATTATCTAGAAGGCAACATTGAGCAAGAATGCTCAAGGCTGAAGCTAGATTAAAAGCGCAGCAAGGTCCAGCTAAGGACGTTAAAGAAGCGCTTGTTGGGAGGCAACCCAATGTTTATCTAATCCTTATTTTTATTTTTTTTCATGTTTTCTTAGGTTCATGATCATGTGGAGTCACAAAATAAACAAAAAAAAAAAATCAAAAACGGAATCAAAAACAGCAGAAGAAAAATCACACCCCGGAGGAGCATCTGTCTGGCGTTCAAACGCCAGAACAGAGCATAGTTCTGGCGCTGAACACCCAGAATGGGAGCATCCTGGCGCTGAACGCCCAGAACAAGCATGGTTCTGGCGTTCAACGCCAGAAATGGCAGCAAAGGGGCGTTGAACGCCCAAAATGGGCACCAACTTGGCGCTGAACGCCCAAAGTTGTGTGCAAGGGCATTTTGCATGCCCAAATTGGTGCAGGGATGTAAATGCCTTGACACCTCAAGATCTGTGGACCTCACAGGATCATTTCAAGATCTATGGACCCCACAGGATCCCCACCTTCCCTCCTCATAATCCTAGTTTTTTATTTCCACATCTTCTTCTTCATCTATTCCCTCTTCTTTTGCTCGAGGGCGAGCAACATTCTAAGTTTGGTGTGGTAAAACAATTATGTAAAGGATCTAAAGCTCAATGATTCTTGAAGCAAGAAAAAGCAGCAAAGAACAAAGCTTGCAGAAAAAAAAACTTGTAAAAAATAGAAAGAAAAAGAAAAAACAAGCAGAAAAAGCCAAAAGCTCTTAAAACCAAGAGGCAAGAGCAAACAGCCAATAACCCTTAAAACCAAAAGGCAAGGGCAAATAAAAAGGATCCCAAGACTTTGAGCATCAGTGGATAGGAGGGCCTAAAGGAATAAAATCCTGGTCTAAGCGGCTAAACCAAGCTGTCCCTAACCATGTGCTTGTGGCGTGAAGGTGTCAAGTGAAAACTTGAGACTGAGCGGTTAAAGTCAAGGTCCAAAGAAAAAAGAAGAGTGTGCTTAAGAACTCTGGACACCTCTAATTGGGGACTTTAGCAAAGCTGAGTCACAATCTGAAAAGGTTCACCCAGTTATGTGTCTGTGGCATTTATGTATCCGGTGGTAATACTGGAAAACAAAGTGCTTAGGGCCACAGCCAAGACTCATAAAGAAGCTGTGTTCAAGAATTATCACACTGAACTAGGAGAATCAATAGCACTATCTGAATTCTGAGTTCCTATAGATGCCAATCACTCTGAGCTTCAATGGATAAAGTGAGATGCCAAAACTGTTCGGAAGCAAAAAGCTACTAGCCCCGCTCATCTAATTAGAATCTGAGCTTCATGCAAAAAGCTCTGAGATATTATTGCTTCTCAACCTATTAGTCTTCTATTTTATTTGTCTAGTTGCTTGAGGACAAGCAACAGTTTAAGTTTGGTGTTGTGATGAGCGGATATTTTATAAGCTTTTTGGGGATAATTTCATATAGTTTAGAGTATGTTTTAGTTAGTTTTTAGTCTATTTTTATTAGTTTTAAGGAAAAATTCATATTTCTGGACTTTACTATGAGTTGTGTATTTTTCTGTAATTTCAGGTATTTTTCTGGCTGAAATTGAAGAGCT
>NC_029787.2:50307811-50319089 GCF_000816755.2 Arachis ipaensis | reverse complement strand
CGCTTGTTCCTATCTAAGATGTTCATTCGTGCTTAACTGTGATGAAGGTGATGATCAGTGACATTCATCACCTTCCTCAAACCATGAACGTGTGCCTGACAACCACCTCCATTCTATATCCGATTAAATGAGTATCTCTGAGATCTCTTAATCAGAATCTCCGTGGTATAAGCTAGAACTGATGGCGGCATTCATGAGAATCCGGAAAGTCTAAACCTTGTCTGTGGTATTCCGAGTAGGATTCAAGGATTGAATGACTGTGACGAGCTTCAAACTCCTGAAGGCTGGGCGTTAGTGACAGACGCAAAAGGATAGTAAATCCTATTCCAACCGGATCGAGAACCAACCGGTGATTAGCCGTGCTGTGACAGAGCGCGTGAGCGTAGTTTTCACTGGAAGGATGGAAGGTAGCCATTGACAACGGTGATCCACCAACACACAGCTTGCCATAGGAGGACGTGCGTGCGTGAATCAGAAGACAGAGGAAAGCAGAGATTCAGAGGACAAAGCATCTCCAAAACTCCAACATATTCTCCATTACTGCACAACAAGTAATCTTTAATTTATGCTCTCTTGGTTATTCACAATTCAACTGATAAACATAATTGACTTCTTGACTAAGATTTACAAGATAACCATAGATTGCTTCAAACCAACAATCTCCGTGGGATTCGACCCTTACTCACGTAAGGTATTACTTGGACGACCCAGTGCACTTGCTGGTTAGTGGTACGCGTTGTGAAAAGTGTGACTCACAATTCGTGCACCAGTGTGACAACGCCAGTCTCTCCCTAAGAAAAAAATCCAAAGAGGCATCCGGGGTCTTCTTAGCCGACCTGGACGCCAAGGTCGACGACAAGCCCAGGCCAGAACCCGAAGGGGACCTCGAGAAGTTCAGGGTTGGCGATTTGGAGGAAAAGTTCACCTTCCTGAATAGAAACCTCCCCCATAACTTGAAAGAGCCTTTGGAAGAAATGATCAGAACTAACGGTGATCTATTCGCCTGGACGCCGGCCGACATGCCCGGGATCAACCTCCAGTTCATGTCACACCACCTAGCTGTGAGAGCAGAAGCCAAGCCGGTGGCACAGAGAAGAAGAAAAATGGCCAGGAAAGAGCTGACGAGGTGGCCAGGAAAACGGCCAACCTGCTAGAAGCTGGGTTCATCCGAGAATTGGACTACTCGACCTGGTTGTCCAACGTAGTCTTGGTCAAGAAAGCAAATGGGAAGTGGAGAATGTGCGTGGACTATTTTGATCTCAACAAGGCGTGCCCCAAGAAAACATGTGCTTTTGTGCTTAAATTGAGTAATTTAATTCCACTTTTATGCCATTCGATGCCGTGATATGTTTTGTGAGTGATTTCAGGTCATTTTGGCAAGATTGGCTAAGCAAAAGTGGAAGAAGGCATGTAGAAGGGAGAGCACATGAAGAAAACAAGAAAAAGCACACACAGCGAAGTGTGCATGCGCACAAGTACTCGTGCGTATGCATAACAAGGAATTTGCGTGTGTGCGTGCGCACAAGTACCTGTGCGTACACACAGAAGAACATTCAGCCAAGTGTATGTACGCACACATCTGTGCATACGCACAGGTCTCTGCACGTGACTTCATTAATGAAACACGTGCTGCGCGATTTCTAAAGGCTAAATTTGGATGCTATATGAAGGGAATTCAACACATATGAAGTCATGCATTATTATTAGGTTTAGTTTTAGTTTTTCTTAGTTAGGAAGCTTCAATATGAGTAGGAGTAGTGTAGTATTGCTTTCTTAGGGTTTATCAATTCCCATTGTAGCATTTTATAGAAAGCTTTAATTTTGGATTTTTGCTTCTTCAATTGTAAGTACTCTCAATTTCCTCTTTAATTATACCACTTTTACTTTTATTTCCTTTTGGTTCAAGTTACTTTGTTCATATTTGCAATTTTGAGTTTTTTGAAGTTTTGATTGATGAATTTAATGCTTTACGCTCTCTTTATGTTTGATTGCTTGCTTATATTTGGTTTTATGAATAGTTGGTTATCGTTTTCTATTTTTCTTTGCAAATTCTTATGTTTTGGTTTTATGCACACAAGGTGTTTGTGAAAATGCCAACTTTGAGTTTTGAGTAGATTTTCACACCTTAGCTTGGGAATTGAGTTCCTAGGATACTAGAGTCATGATGTCCAATATTTAGTGGTAATTCTTGGGTAGTTAGTTGACTCTTATTTCCATTGAAGCTAGCTTTTTATCAACTAGTTTGGTAAGTTAATTAGGACTTATCGATCAAGGTCAATTATGCTTGCTTGATTTACTCCTCGATGTTAGGGGTTAACTAGGCGAGATAGACTCATCATAATTATCATAGTTGTGGTCATAGAAATGATAGGATTCCTTGGATCCTCTTATTCCCAAGTCAAGACTCTTTATTGCATTTATAGCATTTTTCACAAGTTTTGATCTTACCTTCTCTTTACTTGCATTAAATCCAATTTTGATCATTCCTTAGTTCTTTGATTTCTTAGTTCTTTTAATATTTCGTTCTTTGATTCAAAACCCTTTTTCCTCACAACCGAAAGCGTAGCACTTCCAATTGCATCCTAGGGAAGACGATCCGAGAGTCTAAATAATCTCAGTTTATATTTGGTTTGAATTGTGATAACATTTGATTGATGATCAATTGTTGGGTTTGGACTATACTTGCAACGTCAATTCTCTTTTTAATGTGAAAATCCAAACCTATGCTCTTGGTCGTACTTCAAATTTGGCGCCGTTGCTGGGGAATGAAATTGGTGTTATGTTTTTGGTTGTTGTGAATATGTTAATAGTGTAAATAGTACTTTTTTGTTGTTTGTTTGCTTTTGTTAATACGTCTTATTTATATTTTCTTTATGCCTTTTTCACACCATCACCACCATGCACCCCAATGGAACCCAAACACTTTCCTTTCTAGTCACCAATTCTATACACCAACACCTCACTACATACAAAACCAAAACCCTCACCCTCATGAGTTTGATTGTCAACCTTCATCATCTCAATTTTCATCTACATATATGGATCAAGCCACACAAGAAGCACTTTTCATGCTCATTCAAGAACAACAAGAGTTCCAAAAGAAGCAAGAGCAAGACATGTCTACTTTGGCAGAAACTCTTGACCATTTAGCTTCATTGCATTCATCCCACAACCATGGTGATTCTATGGTTGTGTGTGAAGAATCAAGTGCAAGGTGTGGAGTGAAAGAAGAAATACCAAATCAAGTAGAAGATGATGAAGTTTCCTTTATTGAATTTGAAGGAGATGTTAATGTAGACTTCACACAACCTCTAATTTTTTACTTGAGTGATGATGAAGAGGATTTAGAGGAGGTTGAGGAAGAATTTAGCCACCAAGAAGGGAAGGTACTTATACAAGAGCAAATTGATTGGGTGAAGATTTCTCCAACAAGCCTTCTAGGCCCGCATCAATATGCCATCTTAGAAATGGATTGTCAACTTCAAACCCTTCTTGGAGTAGTCGATGGTGGAGAGAAGAATGTTAATTGACAAGGAGATAGAAGGTTCATCAAAGAAGCCAATTCAACATTTGGAGCTCGATTATGGTGCAAGAGTCAATTGAATAGATTCCTGGGAATGTACAAGTGTGTCAATGGTGATTCAAGGCAAAGTTCATCTAAGTGCAACAATGAAGATAAACAAGAAGATGAACAAGAGACTAGAGTATGGGATCCGGGAATTGGTTTCAAGAGTCAACACTCATGGATCCTAGTTACTAGCTTGGAGTCTCTCAAGAGTTTGAGGTAATTCATTTGGAACCCCAGAGGTCAAATCAAGAGCAAACTTAGTTGGAGATTCAAGGAGGAGTTGAAACACAAGCCGCCCTAACAAGAATCTCCTCAAAAAGTCCAACTTGAGGACTTTAAACCAAAGTGCTAGGTGGGAGACACCCCACCAGGGTAATATCCTTCTAACTTTCTCTCTTTTAGCTTTTGTTTCATGAATAATTGGTTGTTTGGCTTGGTTGGTTAGTTGTATTTTGATGCTTGTTAGGTAATTTTAGTGGAGTAATGTATTTTTAGAGTTTTATGGTGTTTTGGGACTTGAAAACGTGTTCTGGATGTCATATTTGGTGCCTTAGAGGCATAATTTTTGTTGCAGGAACAGAGTCTTGTGCGTACGCATAGCCCGTGCACGCGCACAGTTCCCTTGTTTTTCAGTCTCTATGCGTACACACAAATCTGTGCGCACGCACACTCCCAAACACTCCCTCTGTTCACAGCACGCGCACGGTTTGTACGTGTGTACACTGCCCCTTTTCTCTCTGTGCGGCCGTGCACCTTGCGTGCGTATGCACACTTCACCCTGTGCGCGCGCATAGCTGTGTGTGCACGCACAGCTTTTGACACCCCCTCTGCTCGCAGCACACGCACCCTTTGTGTGTGGGAACGCAACCCCCTTTTCCCTTTCGTGCGCGCGCACAAGTCGCGTTACCCCTTTTGCTCGCAGCGCCCGCACGCTGTTGTGCGCGCGCACACCCTTCATTTTTTTTCTTCTGTGCATCCACACACGATCTTGTGCGTACGCACAGGTCATTTTTCGAACGTTAATTCGAAAAGAGAGACGCCCTGGCGCTTCAGCTTCATTTCAACCCTTCTTTTCTTTCCCTCTTCTTCTTCTCTGAAACACTAAAGAACACCACCACTCAACCTTAACCACCCGAACCAGACCGCCACCCAACTTCCACCGCCCGAACACACAACCGGCGACCACCGTCGTCCACCCTCTCTCTCTCTTCCTTCTTCTCTTTCTTCCCTTTTTCCCTTCTTTTTCTGCACTGTAACCCTAGTCGGCGCCAACCTTCCATTTGCGTTTCTAGTTCCAGCGAAGAACACCACCAGCGGCAGCAAACTTCTGTGCCGCTGCGACCACCACTACTCTGCTCCATACGCCACTCTTCTTCCTTCTCCCTCATCAACGCAGGTTCCATTCCCCTGTTTTCTTTTTCTTTATTTTAACTACATTTCAATTCTGTCTTAGTGATTAGGAGGTCTTAGGTTAGTTGATTTCTTATGTTTCTGGATTGAATACTGTTGAATGTTTGCTGATTAAATTTTCTGGGTTGAATGCTGCTTAGATTGAACTGAATTGCTGCTTCTGAAATTTTTGCACATGACCTGCTTGATATATTGCCTGAATGAGTTTTTTTTTTATTTGATTCCCTTGTCTAATCAACATGGGTTTTGAATTTTGTTCTCATTTAGCATTTTAATTCATACTTGTGCAGTTTTACGTAGTTTTGGATGATGATTGATGATGAATTCTGATTATACACTAAATGTTGCCCTAGTTTAAACACCAAACTGAACCTGAAATTTACAGCTATGACTATTCTGTTTGGTGTTACCTTAGCTGTCCATATTTTACTTTAGTCTGGTAAGTTGCTTAGTTATGTACTTATTACTCATTTTCGCTTAAACACCAACTTGATTTGAAATTCCAGTCTTGATTACTCGGTTGATGCATTATAAGTACATAACTGATTTTGTTGAGTGAATTGAGGTTATAGCTTATTCATGTTGTTTTGACATAACCGATCACATATATAGCCAATTGTTCCTTTAAATTTTTGAGCAATTCAAATTGAACTTTTTCAACTTATTGCTTTCTGAACAAAGGTTGCATGAGTTGATTGTTTTCCACCTTTGAGCATGAATAAGTGAGCTTATCATTGTCAAATTGGTTATTCCCTTGGTGCTGAATTTTGATTGAATATTGCACTTTTAATGCACAATTAGGTAATAACCAAACTTTGATTCAATTCACTTGTATTGTTACACCTAAGTCATATATGTCCTTCAATCGTTGTTCAGTTTCTTTTATGTTACTTAGGTTGCTTGATTGTGGAAAACTACATTCTTCCTTTGAATATGTTTTCCTTAATTGAGTGTTTGTTTACCTTATTGGCTCTTATTTGAGTTGTTGATTGTTTCCTCCTTCTTTCTGTGATTTTTATCTGTTTCTCCTGAGTTGTATTCTGTTTTTTTGTCTTTTTCAGGATGTGTTGCAAAGGAAAGGAGAAAGCCAACCCTTTGGCTCCTCCTCCTCCTGTGCCTCCGAGTACTCAACCGGACACGTTCATTAATCAGGAAGCCCAAGAACAGTATAAAAAAGTGGAAACAAAAGCCTTCCACTACAAGAAAAAGATGAACTTATCAGAGAAATATGCGGACCAAATTCTTGACAGACTCAATTTTTACCAATGGAAGTTCGTAGGATTCGACCCAGTGGAAATCAATGAAAACCAGGTCAAAGAATTCTACGGAAATCTGCTTAGAAGGGACGCCACAACTGTTTTTCTGAGAGGTGTCACACTAGACACTTCTGACCCTGCTTTAGAGGCCCTTCTACAGATTCCGCATATTCCTCCAGCCCGTGATGCTTACCCTCAGATAGTGAAGGACTTGACATCGGGCAAGCTTTCATTGAACGTGGTTCTGAAGAAGATTGGCATACCTGAGGCCAGATGGGAATACAGCAGGGGAGAGAATGCGGTTGCACTAAGCATTGTGTGCTCCGACCTAACTCCGGAGGCAAGGATCTGGCAGCAGATCATTGCCGACTACATCTTGCCGAGCACGCATGCTACTCATATTCGCGTCCGTGTGGCTGTGCTTCTTTGGGCTATTTTGGAGGGGAAGAGGATCTCTGTTCTTCCCCTTATCAGAGACTCGATGTGGAAGGTTACCCAGCAGCAGAAATACAACATTCCCTTCCCTTCGATGATCACCAGATTGGCTACCTTAACTGGAGTGAAGCGACGTCCGACAGACCGGACTTCTGTTTACGTCAGCAACCCAGCCATTCCTGCCACACGGCGAGTATGAGGGACCACCACAGAAGATGAAAAAGACCACTGATCCACCATCATCAGCAGTAGAGCCCTCAGTACCTCCTGCACCTCCTACACCCGCACCCCGACTTCAGACACCTTATGAACTGGGTTGGGAGATTCTTCATGCCGTCCACCGCTATGAGCGCCGCAATGCGCACCATTTTCAATGGATTGTGGCAAAGTTTGAGGGTAGAGACCATGGGTCACCCCCTCCGGATACACCAGAGCCAGAGCCTGAGATTGAGCCTGCAGCAGTGGAGGAGCCAGCAGCTGACAGAGCTGAGGAGAGAGCAGAGGAGCCAATGGTTGAGAGAGCAGAGCCGGTAGTTGTAGCCGAGTAGAGAGTTGAGGAGCCGGTAGCTGAGCCTTCCTGAGCTATCATCGTTTATCAGCGACACCACCACCCACCACCGCCAGACGGTGGATATTCTCAGAGTTAACTGATAGAAGAGAATTATGCCAATTCGGAAAACTAGATAAAGTAATTCTGTTGTGAGTATAGTCCAAACCGGCAATGGATCCTCTCAATCAAACTTCAATTCAAGATAATGTCACTATTCAAACCAAATTAACCGAGAGTATTAAGACTCCCGGGTCGTTCTCCCTAGGAACTAGTGACAACAAGTGCAGACAATTTTGGTTGTGGAAAGCTAGGGGTTTTCAATGAAGAAGCAACAAATAAAGAGATAAAAGAACAAGACAAAATTACAATTAATAAACTAATAAAGGAATAAAAGAACTATGTATGCAATATAAACAAGTAAAACTATAAAGTGATTAAAGAGTGGTTCAAAACATAAATGAAACCTTGACTTGGGATGAATTATGGAATCCCTTCCTTGCCATAACCACAACTATGATAATTATCATGAGTTAATCTCGCTTAGTTAACCCCTAACATCGAGGAGTAAGTCAAGCAAGTATAATTGACCTTAATCCATAAGTTCTAACCAACTTACTAAACTAGTTGATAAAAGGCTAGCTTTAACAAGAATCAACTAACTTCCCAAGAATTACCACTAAATGTTGGACATTATGGCTCTAGTAATCCATAAACTCATTTCCCGAAGCCAAGGGGTGGAAATCTACCCCATAACTAAGATTGGCATTTCATCAAACACATAGAGGGCATAAACATAAAACATGGTAAAATTGGGAAAATAGTAAAAGCTATAAACCATAAATGATAACAAGCAACTAAAGCAACTCAACAAACATAAAATAAGCATCAAACATTAAATTCAATAACTAGAAATTCAAAATTGAAAAACTATGTGTATATTGACAAAGGAAATGAGAATGCAAGAAAGTGTAGAACAAGTAGTGTAATAAAAGAGGAATTAAAGAAATACTTACAATGAAATTACAAAATTCAAAGCCAAAATTGAAGTATAAAATGCTACAAACCATAATTAAAACCCTAAGAGAGAATTACCTAATGTACACTACTCCTACTCCTACTCCTACTATGTGTTTTCTATCTAATTCTACCTAATGCCTTGATAGGTGGTGTTGCTCCCTTCATATAGCCTTTGATTTTAGCATCCAAGCCTTCAGAAATGAGCCAAAAGAGCCCTAAAATGCAAGTGCACGTGCATTTTTAATGAAGGCACGCACTGGGACCTGTGCGAATGCACAGATGTGTGCGTCCGCACACTTCGCTGAATATTCACTTGTGTGTACGCACAGAGGGTTGTGTGCACGCACACTTCGCGATGCTCTGGATTCTCTCTGCTTGGATTCTTGTATGTACGCACAGGTGGTTGTGCGCATGCACGCATGTTGATTTCCTTTTCGTGCGTAGGCACGCATCCTCGTGCGTACGCACGCATGGCAATGCTCTTCCTCCTTGTTTTCTTCAGGCTTTCTCCCAATTGCATGCTCCTCTTCCATTCCCACCAAGTCATTCCTACCTTATTCATCTGAAATCACTCACAAATAACATCAAGGTATCGAATGGAAGGTAATTGGAATAAAATTAGTCGAAATAAGCACAAAAGAGCATGTTTTCACATTTAGATACAATCTAGAGAGAAAACACAAAAGTATGCTATTTTGGTGCTTAAGTGTGAGTTCATGTGCTAAAATCCATCCAATTTGAGTCAAAATATACCAATAAATATGGACTTATCAATTCTCCCACACTTAAACAATAGCATGTCCTCATACTAATCACATATAAAGGAGAAGGATAAAAGGAAAACAACTTATTGAATGCACTATCTATATGCATGTATCTATGCTATATACTATCTATATATCTATCTATAATGTCCTATTGATTTGGTGTAAACAAAACAAAAGAATTCCAATCAATCCAAGATAAGACCTTAGGGCAAGGTAAGGAAATATAATAATATAACCAAAATCCAAAGACTTGAATTGAGATTTTCAAACCAACAACCAAACAACTTGCAAGAAGATATGATATAAGGAACAAGAACATAGAATTGAGCGATTGAACCCCTCACCGGATGTGTTTACACTCTAATCGCTCAGTGTTAGGGTTTAATCACTCAATTCTCCTTTAATCATGTTTTTCAAAGATTTGCAAGTCATCTAACAATCAACTAATATTTGATGCATGAAAAGCAAATATCATGAGGTCTTTTGAGGGTTGTAATGGGGCTAGGGTCCAGGTAAGGTCAATATGGTCAAGTGGACTTAGTAAATTACATCTTTGATTAGATCAAGTGTCCACCTAATCCTATATCATCCCATGTACACATAACAAAACAACCTAGCTACCCATTTGTCTCATATCTCACATCTACTCATGCATTTCTTTCCAAAACACACACATATGCATCCTTTATTCAGCTTTTTATTTCATATGCTACTATGCACAAGATTTGATTTGATTGATATCTTTTTTTTAAAGAACATTTCCTTGTTTTGTGTCTTCAAGAGAAGATGCATATGTCTTGAACAATGAAAGCATGAGTATTACTCTATTATCCAAGTTTTCTCAATGAATATCCCAAATAAGCTTATCACCAATGTTTCCCAATAATTTTTCCCCACACTTAGAGTATACACACTACTCCACCCAAGCTAATCAAAGAGTAATCCAGGGACATCAATGGTTTTTCACTTTAGGGAGAATAATGTGCTTAGCATTAGAACAAAATGGAATTTAAAGGCTCAAAAAGGGGTTACAAAGGTGAATACAAGGGTTGGCCATATAGGTTAGTGAGTTCAATAACAAGAATGGCCTCAATCATGCTAAATGCAATCAAACAACAAATATAGGACATATAGATTCATGCAAATCAATGATCACAATAAAAAAGGAGTGTAATCGTACAAGAACAAACTTTATGGTTGAAAATGTGCAACCATCTATTAGAGCTCAAATCTTCCAAGGTATGTTGTTCTAGCTCTTTTATATGTTCTATGAAAAAGGATGCTTCATGCAAGTTGAAAAACAATTTTTCAATTCAATCAATGACACGCCCTAAGAAGGGTTTCATGAAAATTTGTTCTTGTTTCACGAAACTTATTTCCTATATGTATGTATGTTGTGATGGATGCAATTTTTTCCCAAATTTCCTAGTTCTATTCCTAATTTTCAACATTGCAAAAATTAACATGAACAATTAGGACAAAATTGGACTAGGTGTTATGCTATTCAAATCATCCAATCATGACTTCTATCTATAAAATATGTACTTTGCAAAAGATGCAAAATACCAAATGCAATAACTAGAATTAAACTAAGATATTGATGAGCAGATAATTTATACGCTTTTTGGCATTGTTTTTACATAGTTTTCAGTATAATTTAGTTAGTTTTTAGTATATTTTTATTAGTTTTTAAATAAAAATCACATTTCTGGACTTTACTATGAGTTTGTGTATTTTTCTATGATTTCAGGTATTTTCTAGCTGAAATTGAGGGACTTGAGCAAAAAATCAGATTCAGAGGTTGAAGAAGGACTGCAGATGCTGCTGGATTCTGACCTCCCTGCACTCAAAGTAGATTTTCTGGAGCTATAGAACTTCAAATGGCACGCTCTCAATTGCGTTAGAAAGTAGACATCCAGGGCTTTCCAGATATATATAATAGTCCTTACTTTGCTCGAGTTTAGATGACGCAAACTGGCGTTCAACGCCAGTTCCATGCTGCATTCTGGAGTTAAACGCCAGAAACAGGTTGCAAAGTGGAGTTAAACGCCAGAAACAGGTTACAAACTGGCGTTCAACTCCAAGAGAAGCCTCTACATGTGTAAAGCTCAATGCTCAGCCCAAGCACACACCAAGTGGGCCCCGGAAGTGGATTTCTGCATCATTTACTCATTTCTGTAAACCTTAGTAACTAGTTTAGCATAAATAGGACTTTTTACTATTGTATTTACATCTTTGGATTATCTTTTGATCCTTTGATCACGTTTCACGTTTT
>NC_029787.2:50284980-50306512 GCF_000816755.2 Arachis ipaensis | reverse complement strand
TTCCATGCTGCATTCTGGAGTTAAACGCCAGAAACAGGTTACAAACTGGCGTTCAACTCTAAGAGAAGCCTCTACACGTGTAAAGCTCAATGCTCAGCCCAAGCACACACCAAGTGGGCCCCGGAAGTGGATTTCTGCATCATTTACTCATTTCTGTAAACCTTAGTAACTAGTTTAGCATAAATAGGACTTTTTACTATTGTATTTACATCTTTGGATTATCTTTTGATCCTTTGATCACGTTTTGGGGGCTGGCCATTTGGCCGTGCCTGGACTTTATCACTTATGTATTTTCAACGGTAGAGTGTCTACACTCCATAGATTAAGGTGTGGAGCTTTGCTGTTCCTCATGAATTAATACAAAGTACTACTGTTTTTCTATTCAATTCAAGCTTATTCCTTCTCTAAGATATCCATTCGCACCCAAGAACATGATGAATGTGATGGTTATGTGACTCTCATCATCATTCTCACCTATGAACGCGTGCCTGACAAATACTTCCTTTCTGCATGCAAACAAGCTAGAATGAGTATCTCTTAGATATCTAATACAGAGGACCGAGTCTGAGATATTAGAATCTTCGTGGTATAAGTTAGAACCCATGGACGGCCATTCTTGAGATCCGGAAAGACTAAACCTTGTCTGTGGTATTCCGAGTAGGATCTGGGAAGGGATGGCTGTGACGAGCTTCAAACTTGCGAGTGCTGGGCGTAGTGACAGACGCAAAAGGATAGTAAATCCTATTCCAGTATGATCGAGAACCGACAGATGATTAGCCATGCAGTGACAGCGCATTGGACCATTTTCACAGAGAGGATGGGATGTAGCTATTGACAACGGTGATGCCCTACATAAAGCTTGCCATGGAAAGGAGTAGGAATGATTGGATAAAGACAGCAGGAGAACAAAGGTTCAGAGGAACGAAAGCATCTCTATACGCTTATCTGAAATTCTCCCCAATGAATTACATAAGTATCTCTATCCTAGTTTATGTTTTATTTATCTTTTAATTATTAAAACTCTATAACCTTTTGAATCCGCCTGACTGAGATTTACAAGGTGACCATAGCTTGCTTCAAGCCGACAATCTCCGTGGGATCGACCCTTACTCACGTAAGGTTTATTACTTGGACGACCCAGTGCACTTGCTGGTTAGTTGTATCGAAATTGTGAAAAAGAAATAAAATTATGAACGTGCGTATTAAGTTTTTTAGCGCCGTTACCAAGGAATGAACGATCACGATTTCGTGCACCAAGTTTTGGTGCCGTTGCCGGGGATTGTTCGAGTTTGGACAACTGACGGTTCATCTTGTTGCTCAGATTAGGTAATTTTATTTTAATTTTAAGCTTTTTATTTCTTATTTTTGAAAAATATAAAAAAAATTTCTTTTTTCGTTTTTCCCAATTAATTTTCGAAAAATACAAAAAAATTTTACAAAATCATAAAATCAAAAATATTTTTTGTGTTTCTTGCTTGAGTCTAGAGTCAACTTTTAAGTTTGGTGTCAATTGCATCTTTTTAATCTTCTAAAAAAAATTTATTTTCGAAAATTTCATGCATTGCATTCTTCATGATCTTCAAGTCGTTCTTGGCCAGTCTTCTTGTTTGATCTTCATATTTTCTTGTTTTGTGTCTTTTCTTATTTTTCATATGCATTCTTGAAACATTAATGTCTAAAGAATAAAAATTTTTAAGTTTAGTGTCTTGCATGTTTTCTTTTCTTGAAAATTTTTCAAAAATAAGTTCTTGGTGTTCATCTTGACATTTAAAGTGTTCTTGGTGTTCATCTTTGCATTCAAAGTGTTCTTGCATATTTTTCTTGTTTTGATTCATAATTTTCATCTTTTGAGTCTTTTGATGTTTTTCTCTTTCATCATTAAAAATTCAAAAATCAAAAAAATATCTTTCCCTTTTTCTTCTCATCAAATTCGAAAATTTGAGTTGACTTTTTCAAAAATTTTTAAAATTTAGTTGTTTCTTATGAGTCAAATCAAATTTTCAATTTAAAAATTTTATCTTTTTCAAATCTTTTTCAAAAATCAAATCTTTTTCAATTTTTCTTTCATATTCTCGAAAATTTCAAATTAATTTTCAAAATCTTTTTCTTATTTTTATTCCATATTTTCGAATTCAATGCTAACAATTAATGTGATTGATTCAAAAATATTAAGTTTGTTACTTGCCTAATAAGAAAGGTTCAATCTTTAAATTTTAAAATCAAGTCTTTTTTTTTCTTGTTAGTCAAGTAATCAACTTTAACTTTCAAAATCAAATCTTTTTAAAATTCTTTTTCAAATCTTTTTCAAATTAAATTTCAATCACATCTTTTTCAAAATTTAATTTCAAAATCTTTTCTAAATTTTTATCTTTTCAAATTTGATTTTCAAATCTTTTTCAATTAACCACTTTACTTTTTATTTGATTATTATCTTTTTCAAAACTACCTAACTAACTCCCTCTCTAATTTTCGAAAATCCCTTCCCTCTTTTTCAAAATTCCCTTTTATTTAACTAATTGTTTTAATTTTTAATTTAATTTGATTTCAATTTTAATTTTCAAAATTTAACTTTAAATTTTATTTTTTGATTTAATTAATTTTCGAAATTCCCTCTCTCTCTTCTCCTTCTTACATTCTTCTCTTCTTATACTTGCATAAGGAATCTCTATACTGTGACATAGAGGATTCCATATTTTCTTTTGTGTTCTCTTCATTTTCATATAAACAGGAACAAGGATAAGAATATTCTTGTTGAAGCCGATCCTGAACCTGAAAGGACTCTAAAGAGGAAGCTAAGGGAAGCTAAAGCATAACTCTCTGGAGAAAATCTGATAGAAATTTTCGAAAAAGAAGGAGACATGGCCGAAAATAATAACAATGTAAGGAAGATGCTTGGTGACTTTACTGCACCAAATTCCAATTTACATGGAAGAAGCATCTCAATTCCTGCCATTGGAGCAAACAACTTTGAGCTTAAACCTCAATTAGTTTCTCTAATGTAACAGAACTGCAAGTTTCATGGACTTCCATCCGAAGATCCTTTTCAGTTCTTAACCCATTAGAAATTTAGAGGCACAAGCAGGCCAGCTGAGTAAAAGAGTCACTGAAACTCCTCCTAGTACTCTCCCAAGCAATACAGAAGAGAATCCAAAAAGAGAGTGCAAGGCCATTGATTTAACCATCATGGCCAAACCTACAAGGGAGGGAGAGGACGTGAATCCCAGTGAGGAAGACCTTCTGGGACGTCCAGTGATCAACAAGGAGTTTTCCTCTGAGGAACCAAAGGAATCTGAGGCTCATCTAGAGACCATAGAGATTCCATTGAACCTCCTTATGCCATTCATGAGCTCTGATGAGTATTCTTCTTCTGAAGAGAATGAACATATCACTGAAGAGCAAGTTGCCAAGTACCTTGGTGTAATCATAAAGCTGAATACCAAATTATTTGGTAATGAGACTTGGGAAGATGAACCCCCCTTACTCATCAATGAACTGAGTGATCTAGATCAACTGACATTGCCTCAGAAGAAATAGGATCCTGAAAAGTTCTTAATACCTTGTACCATAGCCACCATGGCCTTTGAGAAGGCTCTATGTGACCTTGGGTCAGGGATAAACCTCATGCCACTCTCTGTAATAGAAAAACTGGAAATCTTTGAGGTGCAAGCTGCCAGAATCTCATTAGAGATGGCAGACAACTCAAGAAAATAGGCTTATGGACTAGTAGAGGATGTGTTAGTAAAGGTTGAAGGCCTTTACATCCCTGCTGATTTCATAATCCTAGACACTGGAAAGGATGAAGATGAATCTATCATCCTTGGAAGACCCTTCCTAGCCACAGCAAGAGCTGTGATTGATGTGGACAGAGGAGAATTGGTCCTTCAACTGAATGAGGACTACCTTGTATTTAAAACTCAAGGATCTCCTTCTGTAACCATGGAGAGGAAGCATGAAGAGCTTCTCTCACTGCAGAGTCAACTAAAGCCCCCACAGTCAAACTCTAAGTTTGGTGTTGGGAGGCCACAACCAAATACTAAGTTTGGTGTTGAACCCCCACATTCAAACTCTAAATTTGGTGTTTTGTGGTTCCAACCTTTCTCTGATTATCTGTGAGGCTCCATGAGAGCTCACTGTCAAGCTATTGACATTAAAGAAGCACTTGTTGGGAGGCAACCCAATGTTATTTAATTATATTTATTTTTTTTCTATTGTTATTTTATGTTTTCTTTAGGTTGATGATCATGTGAAGTCACAAAAACTACTGAAAAAAAATCAAAAACAGAATAAAAAATAGCATTAAAAATAGCACACCGTGGAGGAGAGGCATGCTGGCGTTAAACGCCAGAAACAAGCATCTGTCTGGCGTTTAACGCCAGAAACAAGCACCAAGCTGGCGTTTAACGCCAGAAACAAGCATCTACCTGCCGTTAAATGCCAGAAACAAGCTGCATTTGGGCATTTAACGCCAGAAACAGGCAGCAGTCTGGCGTTAAATGCCAGGATTGCATAGCAAGGGCGTTTTACATGCCTAATTGGGGCAGGGATGTTAAGTCATTGATCCCACTTGATCTGTGGACCCCACAGGATCCCCACTTTTTCTTCTCTCCTCTTCACACATTTTCATAACTCTCTTCCCCAAATACCCTTCACCAATCACCTCAATCGCTCTTTCCCATCACCTCTTCACCACTCACATCCATCTTCTCTTCCCCAAAAACCCCACCTACCTTCAAAATTCAAACTAATTTCCCTCCCAAACCCAACCCTAATGGCCAAAACTTCACCCTCCCACTCCTATATAAACCCCTCATTCCTTCTTTATTTTCACACAACACAACCCTAAATTCACCCTTGGCCGAAAACTCCTTACCATCCATCTCCTCCATTTTCTTCTTCTTCTACTATCTTTCTTTCTTCTTTTGCTCGGGAATGAGAAAATATTTTAAGTTTGGTGTGGTAAAAGCATAGCTTTTTGTTTTTCCATAACCATTAATGGCACCTAAGGCCATAGAAACCTCTAGAAAGAGAAAAGGGAAGGCAATTGCTTCCACCTCTGTAATTCGGCTGGAATTGACATAGAGGGAGACATCCTCATTGAAGAGGACAAGCCCATCACTAAGAAAAGGATGGAGCAAATAAGAGATCATGGACCTCAACAAGAGCATGAAGAAATTCCCCACCATGAAATCCCTGAGATGCCTCAAGGGATGCACCTTCCTCCACAAAACTATTGGGAGCAAATCAACACCTCCCTAGAAGAATTAAGTTCCAACATGGGACAACTAAGGGTGGAGCATCAAGAGCACTCCATCATCCTCCATGAAATTAAAGAAGATCAAAGAGCTATGAGGGAGGAGCAAGAAAGACAAGGAAGAGACATAGAGGAGCTCAAGAGCACCATTGGTTCTTCAAGAAGAGGAAGACGCCACCCTCACTAAGGTGGACTCACAAGAGGCAAAAAGCTACAAGTCCCGCTCATCTGATTGGAACTAAGTTTTATTGATATTTTGGAATTTATAGTACATTCTCTTCTTTTTATCCTATTGATTTTTAGTTGCTTGGGAACAAGCAACAATTTAAGTTTGGTGTTGTGATGAGCGGATAATTTATACGCTTTTTGGCATTATTTTTACATAGTTTACAGTATAATTTAGTTAGTTTTTAGTATATTTTTATTAGTTTTTAAATAAAAACCACATTTCTGGACTTTACTATGATTTTGTGTGTTTTTCTGTGATTTCAGGTATTTTCTGGCTGAAATTGAGGGACTTGAGCAAAAATCAGATTCAGAGGTTGAAGAAGGACTGCAGATGCTGTTAGATTCTGACCTCCCTGCACTCAAAGTGAATTTTCTGGAGCTACAGAACTCCAAATGGCGCGCTCTCAATTGAGTTAGAAAGTAGACATCCAGGGCTTTCTAGATATATAATCGTCCATACTTTGCCCGAGTTTAGATGATGCAAACTGGCGTTCAACGCCAGAAACAGGTTACAAACTGGCGTTTAACTCCAAGAGAAGCTTCTACACGTGTAAAGCTCAATGCTCAGCCCAAGCACACACCAAGTGGGCCCCGGAAGTAGATTTCTGCATCATTTACTCATTTCTGTAAACCCTAGTAACTAGTTTAGCATAAATAGGACTTTTTACTATTGTATTTACATCTTTGGATTATCTTTTGATCCTTTGATCACGTTTTGGGGGCTGGCCATTCGGCCATACCTGGACCTTATCACTTATGTATTTTCAACGGTAGAGTTTCTACACTCCATAGATTAAGGTGTGGAGCTCTGCTGTTCCTCATGAATTAATACAAAGTACTACTGTTTTTCTATTCAATTCAAGCTTATTCCTTCTCTAAGATATCCATTCGCACCCAAGAACATGATGAATGTGATGATTATGTGACGCTCATCATCATTCTCACCTATGAACGCGTGCCTGACAAACACTTCCGTTCTACATGCAAACAAGCTAGAATGAGTATCTCTTAGATATCTAATACAGAGGACCGAGTCCGAGATATTAGAATCTTCGTGGTATAAGTTAGAACCCATGGATGGCCATTCTTGAGATTCGGAAAGTCTAAACCTTGTCTGTGGTATTCCGAGTAGGATCTGGGAAGGGATGGCTGTGACGATCTTCAAACTCGCGAGTGCTGGGCGTAGTGACAGACACAAAAGGATAGTAAATCCTATTCCAGTATGATCGAGAACCGACAGATGATTAGCCATGCAGTGACAGCGCATTGGACCATTTTCACAGAGAGGATGGGACGTAGCCATTGACAACGGTGATGCCCTACATAAAGCTTGCCATGGAAAGGAGTAGGAATGATTGGATGAAGATAGCAGGAAAGCAGAGGTTCAGAGGAACGAAAGCATTTCTATACGCTTATCTGAAATTCTCACCAATGAATTACATAAGTATCTCTATCCTAGTTTATGTTTTATTTATCTTTTAATTAGTTAAAAGCACTCTAAGTATCTACAAGAAACATAATAAAAAGAAACAAAAATAAAGTGCGAAGTGTTCAAAAGAGAAATTTTACGCTCCAAAATAACGAATCATCCCCCACACTTAAGTGTTGCACGGTCCTCCGTGCACGAACAAAATCCGGTGGTAAGGAGCTATAAAGCTCCACCTTCAGCTGGTAGGCTCCGAGGTTCCGGTTGCTAAGTAAACAAATAAACACAATTGAGGAAAAGTGAGATGTGTGGTATTACAATGTGTGTGTTCTAAGTGTGCACAGTTTAGAATAACACACATTGGCCGGGTAAATGGGGATCACACAATCAAAAGAATTAGCATATGTCCCTCAATTAGGTAACCTAGGTTGCAAGTGGAGAATGAGCAAAACTTAAGGCACAAGCAACCTAAGGTGACTATGAAAGTAAATTGAGTGATTAAGATATTGGCTATTGTAATTGTGCAAGTTAAAGCGCAAGATTAATATAAAATAGCACAATAAACAACAACCAATTCAATAATGAACAAAAACTCCCTACTCATCACGAAGCATAATGAAAAAGTCATATGGAAGGGTACTTGTTACAAAAAGTGATAAGCTTGATATGAATCAATTTAGGTCACTCAAACAAATGCAGAGCATTAACAAGGAACAAGTACTAGACATGTGATGATTTTTAATATGAAAATCATGATGAATAAGTAATTTCAACTCAAATAACTTAATCTAATACACTTATGCAATTTTCTCTAGTGGTACAATCAAAACATGAGTATTCAAATCCACTAGGTAGTTGCATATTAAAGCAAAGTATAAGTGCATTGTATCAAGAGGCAACCCTATCACTAATAAACAAACACTTGCAACTTATTTAAATAGAAACAACTAAAGTAAAACGAATATAATAACTAAAATAAAAATAAAATGCAATGAAGATTAAATAAAACAAGAGGAAAAACATGGAAGAAGCAAGAAAAGAGAGGGGTGGAGGGGGCGGAAGTGCGTTAGGGCTTAAATGGAAAAGAAATAAAAATTTTCCCCAAAACAGCACTTGTGCGTACGGACAGACATGTGTGCGTACGCACACTAGGTGAAAAGGGGAGGGGTGCGTCCACATAAGTCGTGCGAACGCTCTAGACAGAAGGGGGTGTAAGAAGTGTGCGCACACATAAGCCTGTGCTTGTGCACAGAAGAGATTTTTTTTTGTAATGGATGGATCATGTGTGCGTGTGCACACAGGTCCGTGCGCACGCACAGAGCGAAAAGAGGGGGGTGGAGGCACACAGTCTGTGCTAACGCTCCCACCAGAGGAGCTGCAAGCTCGCGTGCAGACGCACACGTCTATGCGGCCGCACAGATGGCGCGAAAAGGAAGACGTGTGCGTACGCACAAAGCAGTGCGTACGCACAGATCGAGGAAAACAGGGCAGCGCCCACGCATAGGCTGTGCTGGCACTGCAACCAGAGGGCATTCAAGAGAGTGTGTGGGCGCACAGGGTTGTGCGCCCGCACAGGTCGCAAAACTCATAGTTTCGTGCGCACGCACAAAATCGTGCGTACGCACAGATGCCCTGTTTTACAAAAAAAATTTCTTTCATTCCTAAGGCATTAGGCCTTAGTTCAATTAACATCTCAACCCCAAACATTCAAAACATCACAAAATCATGATCCATATGCAAATTAACATATCTAAACTCGAAATTAAACTAATTCTAAGCTAACTAAGAGAAGCAAACATGTAAAAAACTAGGACTATAAGCAAAGCGAAAGGGTAAGAAAGATATTACCATGGTGGGGTGTCTCCCACCTAGCACTTTGGTTTATCGTCCTAAGTTGGACTTTTTGTGGAGACTCTTGTTAGGGTGGTTTGTGTTTCCACTCCTCCTTGAACCTCCATCCATGCTTGGTCTTTGAGGCTCCTCCGGGATCCTATATTTCCAGCATCCGCTCACCTTCTTGTTGATCTTTATACTCCAAGCCGGATGGAAAAGCTCCTAGTTGACCCTTGTAATAACCCAACAATCTCCGGAAATCACCCGATTGTGCTCTACACCATGCTTGAACTCCAATTTTTGAATTAATCTTCTTGATGATCCTTGGAGTTCTTTGGCTACCAACACTCCTTTCTCCACCACTCACCAACCCAAGAAAGATCTTGAGTTGGTAGTCCGTCTCCAAGATAGCATAGGTTGAGGAGTGTGTATCATTTAAGTGTGGGAAAAATTTTGAGAAACATTGGTAGTGATTGAAAAATGTTTGTCTTGGGTAATGCATTGAATGAAAAATTTTAGAAAATGGGTGCATTCATGTATGAACTATTAAACCATATGCATTTATCTTTACTTCAAAAAAAAATCCAAAAGGGGACAAAAGTTACTCCAAAGAAAAGAAATGAATAAGGAATGCATATGTGATGTAAAGGAAAGAGCATACATGAATATGTGTAGAAAGTGAAAATAGGAAGGTTAGGTTGCATATTTTTTGTTATGATAATTGCATTCATGCATCCATGGTTGTTGATTGTTAGATGAAAAGTAATTCCTTGAAAGCATGATTAGGAGAGACTTGAGTGATTTGACCCTTAGACACCGAGTGATTAGAGTGTATACACACATAGTGAGGGTTCAATTACTCAATTCTATGCTTCCACCTCACTTATTATGTATTCTTGCAAGTTGCTTCATTTTGAAACTTGAATCAATTCTTTAGATTTTTTATTGCCTTGATTAATTCTTTGCTTGACCCTATATGTCTATATACGTGTTTGGAAATTTGATTTTTTGTTTTCACCAAATCAATAGGATACTATAGATAGATACATAAGTATAGATAGTATATACATACTTGCATGCATATAGATAGTTGCATTTAATAAGTTGATTACCCCATTGAGTATTTTCCTTGTTGGTTTAGCATGAGAACATGCTATTGTTTAAGTGTGGGGGAATTGATGAGTCCATATTTTCCGATATATTTCAGCTCAATTTGGATGGATTTCATCACATAAACTCACACTTAAGCACTAAAATAGCATACTTTTGTGTTATCTCCCTAATTTGGACCTAAATGTGAAAACATGTACTTTTGTGCTTAAATTGAGTAATTTAATTCTACTTTTATGCCATTCGATACCGTGATATGTTTTGTGAGTGATTTCAGGTCATTTTGGCAAGATTGGCTAAGCAAAAGTGGAAGAAGGCATGTAGAAGGGAGAGCACATGAAGAAAAAAAGGAAAAGCACACACAGCGAAGTGTGCGTGCGCACAAGTACCCGTGTGTACGCACAAGAAGGAATTTGCATGTGTACGTGTGCACAAGTACCTGTGCATACGCATAGAACCCTGCACGTGATTTCATTAATAAAACACGTGCTGTGCGATTTCTGAAGGCTTTTGGCCCATTTTGAAAGGCTTGAAGGCTGGATTTGGATGCTATATGAAGGGAATTCAACACATATGAAGGCATGCATTATTATTAGGTTTAGTTTTAGTTTTTCTTAGTTAGGAAGCTTCAATATGAGTAGGATTAGTGTAGTATTGCTTTCTTAGGTTTATCAATCCCATTGTAGCATTTTATAGCAAGCTTTAATTTTGGATTTTTGCTTATTCAATTGTAAGTACTCTCAATTTTCTCTTTAATTATAGCACTTTTACTTTCATTTCCTTTTGGTTCAAGTTACTTTGTTCATATTTGCAATTTTGAGTTTCTTGAAGTTTTCATTGATGAATTTAATACTTTACGCTCTCTTTATGTTTGATTGCTTGCTTATATTTGGTTTTGTGAATAGTTGGTTATCGTTTTCTATTTTCCTTTGCAAATTCTTATGTTTTGGTTTTATGCACACAAGGTGTTTGTGAAAATGCCAACTTTGAGTTTTGAGTAGATTTTCACACCTTGGCTTGGGAATTGAGTTCCTAGGATACTAGAGTCATGATATTGAATATTTAGTGGTAATTCTTGGGTAGTTAGTTGACTCTTGTTTCCATTGAAGCTAGCTTTTTATCAACTAGTTTGGTAAGTTAGTTAGGACTTATGGATCAAGGTCAATTATGCTTGCTTGACTTACTCCTCGATGTTAGGAATTAACTAGGCGAGATAGACTCATCATAATTATCATAGTTGTGATCATAGCAATGATAGGATTCCTTGGATCCTCTTATTCCCAAGTCAAGCCTCTTTATTGCATTTATAGCATTTTTCACAAGTTTTGATCTTACCTTCTCTTTACTTGTATTAAATCCAATTTTGATCATTCCTTAGTTCTTTGATTTCTTAGTTCTTTTAATATTTCATTCTTTGATTCAAAACCCTTTTTCCTCACAACCGAAAGCGTAGCACTTCCAATTGCATTCTAGGGAAGACGACCCAGGAGTCTAAATACTCTTGATTTATATTTGGTTTGAATTGTGATAACATTTGATGATCAATTGTTGGGTTTGGACTATACTTGCAACATCAATTCTCTTTTTAATGTGAAAATCCAAACCTATGCTCTTGGTCGTACATCAACCTCATCAGCGATTTAGAAACCGTGTTCGCATCTCTCCGACGGCACAACATGAGGCTCAACCCTCTCAAATGCGCTTTCGCCATGGAAGCTGAGAAGTTCCTGGGGTTCATGATAACCCAAAGAGGAGTGAAAGCTAACCCAGAGAAATGCGAGGTAATCTTGCGGATGAACAGTCTGGGGTGTGTAAAGGACGTGCAGAGACTGGCAGGAAGGCTCACTGCGCTATTCCACTTCCTCGGCGCATTGGCTGCCAAAGCCCTACCATTCTTCAACTTCATGAAAAAGGGGATAGTGTTCGAATGGACTTCGGCTTGCGAGGAAGCCTTCAATTACTTCAAGAGCATCATCTCGGCACCCCCTATCCTCGGTAAGCCCAGAAATGGAGAGGCGCTATTTTTGTACTTGGCAGTAATTGATGAAGCTTTGGCAACCGTCCTGGTACGAGAAGAAGGGAAGATTCAATAACTGGTCTACTTCGTGAGCAATGCACTACAGGAGGCAAAACTAAGATACAGCAAGTTAGAAAAGTTGGCATACGCGCTCCTGACCTCCTCCTGTAGGTTGCGACAGTACTTCCAAGGACACCAGATAATCGTCAAAACGGACCAAGCGATCCGCCAAGTGCTGCAAAAGCTCGACCTGGCGGGTAGGATGATGACCTGGACAATCGAACTATCTCAGTATGACTTGCAGTACGAGCCCAGACATGCAATCAAGGCTCAAGCAATGGCTGATTTTTTGGTCGAAGTGACGGAAGCACTCCCGAGACACCGAACACACGGTGGAAGCTCCACGTGGACGGAGCCTACAACCAAACGTTCGGGGAAGCAGGAATTATTCTAGAAAGCCCAACGGGAGTCGTATATGAGCAATCGATCAAGTTCGACTTCCCGGTGTCCAACAATCAAGCAGAATACGAGGCCCTTCTTGGCGGCCTGCAATTGGCGAGGGAAGTCGGGGCCACCAGACTGGAGGTATGTAGTGACTCTCAAGTCATCACATCGCAGGTTAATGGAATGCATCAAGCCAGGGAATCACTACTGCAAAAATACTTGGAGAGGGTCAAGAAGTTGAAGGAGGATTTTGACGACGTCACGGTACAGCACGTTCCGAGGGAGAGGAACACACGAGCTGATCTCCTATCAAAACTGGCGAGCAAAAAGCAAAGAACAGACAACCGATCTCTCATACAATGTTTGGTAAAAGAACCAACAGTGACCTTGCATTTAACCCAAGCAGACCCCTCGTGGATAGGCCCGATCACTGATTTCCTGGAAAGCGGTAAACTCCCTAATGACGAAAAGACAGCAAAGGCACTAAGAAGAAAAGCGGCCAAGTATACAATAATACAAGGCCAACTATTTAAGAAAGGGCTCAACCAACCCCTATTGAAGTGCCTACGCCCCGACCAAACAGACTACGTGTTAAGCGAGTCCATGAGGGGTGCTGCAGCCATCACATCGGAGGGAAGGCCTTAGCATGAAAACTCGTCAGGGCAAGTTACTACTGGCCCTCAATGATGGCCGATTCCAAAGAGTTCGTGAAGAGATGCAGAAGATGCCAGCAGAACATCAACTTTCACAAAGCGTCGGCAGCTGAACTAAGCCTGCTGATGGCCTCCCGACCATTCTCACCATGGGGAGTCAACCTGTTAGGACCTTTCGACCTGGACAGGTCAAGTACCTAATTGTCGCCATCGACTATTATACCAAATGGGTAAAGGCCGAGCCCCTAGCCAGCATATCTTCGGCTAATTGTCGGAGGTTCATGTGGAGACAAGTAATAGCCAAATTTGGAATCACGAAGGTCGTCGTCTTGGACAATGGGTCACAGTTTGCCGACAAGAAATTCGGAGAATTCCTCGCTGGCTTAGGCATAAAGCAGAAGTTCTCGTCTGTCGAGCACCCCCAGACCAATGGCCAAGTCGAAGTAGCAAAAAAGGTCATTCTACAAGGCCTCAAAAAGCGACTTGACCAAAAGAAGAGAGCATGGGCAGACGAGCTAGCCTTGGTCCTCTGGTCCTATCGCACAACTCAACAGTCATCTACAGGGGAGACGGCCTTCTGGCTCACCTATGGGGTGGACGCGATAATTCCTTTGGAGATAGGAGAACCGATCCCACGACTACTTTTGGGAGGAGTTGAAAAAGCCATAGAAAAGGACTTGGTGGATGAAACTAGAGAGATGGCCCACTTGTCGGAGACGGCATTGAAGTAGAGGATGGCTCTGCATTACAACGCTAAAGTCCTCAAAAGAGATTTTGAGCCGAGCGACCTAGTCTTACGACGCAACAACGTCGGACTTCCGACACCAGGAGAAGGAAAATTGGCGGCAAATTGGAAAGGTCCATACAGGGTAAAGGAAGTACTCGACAGCGGTGCCTACAAGTTGGAACGGCTAGATGGCAGGGAAGTTCCCAGAACCTGGAACGCAAGAAACCTAAGAAGATTCTATCCCTAGTAGCCGGTGCATACCCAGCGAGCAAGCGGTTTGCCGGCCTAGCCGGTATAGTAAGACCCGTATTACTTTATGTTTAGATCACTCCCTATTGGTTGTTTATATGAATGACAATTTGCTACACTGATTGCTTCCCCTAATTTCAAACTTCTCGTTTTAAATTTTAATACACTGTTTGAAATTGTTCAAATTATTTTGCCAAGTAAAGGTAACCAATTCCATAGCGGCGCGGCATCCCGGGACTGATCACCCCGGGAACCAATAAAGTCACAAACACTACAACAAACGGCTGCTAAGTAAAGCCAAGTTTCAGACATTCAAACGAAAAAGCCACGACCTGGCTTCATTAATTGCCAATGAAACGGTAAACAAAAGTAAATTGTTATCTACAGACAAAGCGGTAAACGAGTTTGCTAGAACTACTCGAGTGTTCAAAGACCCACATGTTACAAAATTTCAAAAAATACAAGGTTACATCACTTCTTCGGAATATCGACAATCTTGCCATCATTGATGGTCTTGAAAATGCTAATGGATGAGGTGTCGAAGTCGGGAGCTAGCAGATTCACATGAGCCTTGACAGCCTCCTCGGTCACCAGGATGGCATTCTTACCTTACTTCACGTTCTCTTTGTACTTCTTCTTCAAATCAACTGCTTCAGTCTTGACTGCGGTTGCCAACGAAAGGGCCTCATCACGCTCTTTCTCGAGCTCCTTCACCCAACCTTGAGTAGCGTTGAGCTGACCCTCCAAGGAAAGCTCCCGCTTGGTAAGTCGCGCTACGGCAGCATCGGAGGTCTTGATCTTCTCCTCGGCGTCAGCTAGCTGCCCTCGAAGTAACTTGACCTCAACCTTGTACTTGTAATTAGCCTTGACAGATGATTGAAGCTTGTTCTCCAATGACTGCGCCCCTGCCAAGGCGGATTCTGCTTTTCTCGCTATGGCGGCTCTCCGGAGCAAGGTACGGTACATCCATCTGGCCTGCGAGGCAAAATCCCCACCATGGAAGAAGTTCTCCGTGCCGGGAAGCAATTGAGAATCAATGAAGTTCCCGGCATCGAAGTTCTTCTCCATCACCGTGAGGACTCCCTCAGGGCTAGAAGACGGTTTCCTTTTTCTTGGGTTGTCAACAACAACCACCTCAGGCCCTTCACCCTCCACCTCGACCTCTGATCGGGGACTCGGACCAGCACTGGTCCCAATCACCTTCCCCTGGGTAGGTTGGGACTGAGCCTCCGCCTCGGCGGCGTCATTGGAAGGCACCTCGTTGTTATGGGTGGCAGAGTCATCATCGCTACCATTAGCAAAAAATGTGTTAAACAAAGCATCAAGCCTAACTTGCTCGCCATTCGTCGATATTGAAACAAAACACGGAAGCTAGTTAGCCATTAAAACGATTGAATAAACAAGGGTAAGAGCAAACACGGGTGCACCACTAAACGACTACTCACATATATAACTCCTAGCCATATCCTGATCACCCATGAGAAGATGGGGATTAACATGATTCTGCCCGAAAATAGCCAACAACACATCGGCGGCCCTCTTGTTCTCGGAAGACAACCCTTTGTACGTCACCTTAGTAAAGGCATTAGCTCCCGCCCCGAACCTCTAGTAGGTCGAGATTCGACGTTCCCCCTCCTACGTCAACCAAAAGGGATGCCGACCTTCAGCAGAGTGAACCTTAAAGTATCTATCCTTGAAACTATGGTACGAATCTTCAAACAGGCCAAAGATCCTCCGACCCTGGGTAGACCAAAAAGACATGAAGCCTTTTTTGGCCCTCCCCTCTTTAGAAGGGTTCGTCAAGGTAAAAAGAAATAAAAATACCTCGACGAGGCCGGCAGCTCTAAGTACTCACAAACTATCTCGAAACAGTGGATAGAAACCCAACTGTTTGGATGCAACTGAGATAGCGCCACATCACATCGGTTAAGCAACGCCATTTGAATGGGGGAGAAGGGGATGCGAACCCCCAGGTGGGTGAACATCGCCTAGTACATCCAGATCCAATCGGGGACCCGGGGAGAGTGTAGGTTTAATTGGAATATCCGTTTCTGGCTGGAAGGGACAAAAACCTCGTAGTTAGCCTCTTCGGGCCCCCCCACAGAGATACTCGGCTTGTCAGAACTCCGTAAGTTCCTCCAGAGACATCTGGTTGGGGGTTTCTTTCACGTCCGAGGTCACCCAGGCATATCGATCGTAGGGTGCTCGCGCAATGGGAACCCTTGCGACAAGACGTTGGGCCATACCTACAGTGGGGGCACCACTCAAAGTTAGTCTAAGAGGTCGGGAAGCCGGTACTAACACCAGAAACTACAATTTTCCTACCCAGTATCTACGGTCGAGCCTAAAATCCCAAATCTATAGATTTAACGAAACCCAAACACCAAAAACCCAGAATGGTTGCCCCCTAGTATATCTACCTAACGTTGACACCATCAAACACGAAATTCAGTCAAATGAACAATGCACATGCAGAATTAAGACAGAAGAACAAGCGGCATAACATCAAGATTAAACTAGCCTGAATAAGAAGAAGGAAAAAGGAACTTACCAGGATGACAGTAATGATCGAAGGATGCTGGAAAACTATGAGGAGATTCGAGCGAAGTAGGAGATTCACAGTAAGGAAGTTTGGAGGGGAGGAAGGAAGATGAGAGAGACGCGATAATAGTGGGAAAATGAAAACTGAAACAAATGGAAACTGAAAGAAAAACTGACTCCAAGAAGCGTGAAAGACAGGGGTAGAATGCTCATTTCACGCAGGGTTTAAATCGCCCATTAAGAGCAATAAATGCTCAGCGCGAAGAATGAGGCGATAAACGGTGCTCCCCTGCAGCGAAGAAACCCACACGCGCGTGGAAGATACGTCCCGATCATGAGTGACCGACTAGGCGACAACACACGCACAGAGGAACAAAACACGCCAACCACGATGCCCATGGCCATAGCTGGCGTGTTGGGGGCACTGTTACGACCCAGCCTAGCTGGCACTCCGCCTAGTCCGACTCGACGTATGGTCCTACCCGACCCGAGCAGCCGGTCTGCTGGGCGTCGCACGTCTGGACCCTAACTCGAATACCTCTCCTCCAGGAAGCCAGCTACCTGACATCTGGAGCAAGAAAACTTCCAGGAAGGTGGGTCTGTCCTCATGGGACCTACCCCACTGATAGGGTATATATGGGGAGGGTCCTACCCCTTCCCCACGGTATGTCACTACCTCCATTATTCTCTCACCACCATCTGCACTATTTCTGAGTTGAGCGTCGGATTGTCATTGCAGGTGGCGCCCCCTCCTTCACATCGCAACAGCTCGAGAGGTCGTGAAGTCTCCACCCTCTTCTCCTGGACCCATACCAAGGCTGGTTCCTACCATTCCATCTCCAGAGCTCCACCGACCCGTCCGGAACCCGAAGAACCGAACAAATTTCAATGTGTATTTGTATTCTAACATGTATTTTATAGCGGTGGCTGACTTTGGTAGCTGATTTTGGTGTACACGTAGCATAACTCTTTTTTTTAATACTTATAAAAGTTTAACCCAAAATTAAGGGTTGAAAGCACAAAAATTATGTTCAATCTTCTTGAATGTCATAATTATTTATTTGGCTAATTTTTTCTCTAAACGCAAACATGATTCTGAGTTTGAACTCCCATTTACCATAAGTAATAAATTCTAACTTTTACTTTCAATTGATAAATTAAAAAATTAATTGAAAAATTTATTTTTTCTACAAATTTTATTATTTAATCTCATTTACAATAAGTGATATCAAAAAATAATCATAAGAGTTCTTAAAATTTTTTCATGGCTATGCTATACAAATAATTTTTTTAATATTATTGTTAGTACTCTTTGTTAAATTTTGATTTTTTTATCAATTATTTATTTATTTTTTTGTTAATAATATGGATAAGAGAGTACTAAATTTCAATATATAAATTTAAATTCTTTTCAAAAAAAGTTATTGTCAAAGAGTGTTAAAATAATATAGTTTTAAATGATATAAATTTATGTCTTTTTTTTAATAATTTTTGTCTAAGCATAATTTTAAATAATGTAATCCAAACATCATTCATTCTATTATAATCTATTTTAATACAAAATTACCAAATATAAATCACGTTAACACCAATTCACTTTTTATCAAAATCAAATTTATAAAATTAATTTGAGTTAATAGTCAATTTCGTCCTTCAAAAATCACCCATTCTTCAAATTAGTCCTCAATAGATTTTTTTAGTCATATTAGTCCTTAAAAGATAAATCGTAAGTCAAATTGGTCCTTCCATTTGTTAGATGATAACGGCATGATGACGTGTCACGTTAAGTGCCACGTGACATGATGACGTGGTAAGTTAATACCACGTGTCACAAGATGATTGGTTGACGTGTCAGGTTAGTGATATTTAGCATGCCATGTGGCACTTGACATGTAAAAAAGTTATTTATAATCAAAATAGTCCCTGAAAGTTTAGACGTAAGTCATTTTCATCCTTCAAATTTTAAAAATTAATCAAATTAGTCCTTATATAAATTTCTTTTATTTTTTCTTCATAATATTAAATTTGAATTATTTTTTAATAGTACTAATTTTAATGAAAATAACTTACGTTTAAACTTTCAGGATTATTTTTATTATAAATAATTTTTTTACGTATCAAGTGATACGTGGTATGCTAGGTGTCACTGACCTGACACATCAACCAATCATATTGTGACACGTGGCATTAACATGCCATGTCATCATGCTACATGGCACTTAACGTGACACGTCATCAGTCGTTATCATCTAACAAACGGAAAGACCAATTTGACTTATATTTTATCTTTTAAGAACTAATATGACTAAAAAAAATTTTTGAGAACTAATTTAAAAGATAGATGATCTTTCAGAAACAAATTTGACTATTAACTCAAATTAATTTTATATAAATTTTTGTTTGTAAGCTTTAATCCAAACACATACTATATTAGATTTCAGGTTAATTTTTTTGGCTATTGGATAAGAATTGGTATAATCCTTTAATATTGGAAGTTATAGTGTTTTATAAAATTCTGGGGACTATAAAATTCGCAGGGTACGAATTGTCAAATCTAATTTTTTTAATTTATAAATACAATACATAAACTGCGTATTGTATTAATCTTTTGAGAACTAATTTAAAAGATAGATGATCTTTCAGAAACAAATTTGACTATTAACTCAAATTAATTTTATATAAATTTTTGTTTGTAAGCTTTAATCCAAACACATACTATATTAGATTTCAGGTTAATTTTTTTGGCTATTGGATAAGAATTGGTGTAATCCTTTAATATTGGAAGTTATAGTGTTTTACAAAATTTTGGGGACTATAAAATTTGCAGGTACGAATTGTCAGATCTAATTTTTTTAATTTATAAAGACAATACATAAATTGCGTATTGTATTAATCTTTTGAGAACTAATTTAAAAGATAGATGATCTTTCAGAAATAAATTTGACTATTAACTCAAATTAATTTTATATAAATTTTTGTTTGTAAGCTTTAATCCAAACACATACTATATTAGATTTCAGGTTAATTTTTTTGGCTATTAGATAAAAATTGGTGTAATCCTTTAATATGGAAGTTATGGTGTTTTACAAAATTCTAGAGACTATAAAATTCGCAGGGTACGAATTGTCAGATCTAATTTTTTTAATTTATGAAGACAATACATAAACTGCGTATTATTTTAATATTAAATTACAATATACAGATTACATATTATATTATTTTAATATTAAATTATAATACACAGTTTGTATATTATAAATATATAGACTGTGTATTGTCAGTATAATACATATTCTGCGTATTATACTTACACAGAATAGCACTCTTATAACATTATAAAACTCTATTTTTTGTAACATTAATATAAAAGTGAGAATGTAAAACTATTAAACTATAAACGGAAACAGAAAACAAACCAAATTTTGTAAAATCTCACGTGGATTAAAAGATGAACGTGGTCCAAGCCATGTCTGCTATACGGTCCTACTCCATGCTCTTTTCAGTTTTAAGTAAACCCCATAACGCGTATCCCCTTAATTTTATCATAGCTCGCATCATCACCTTCGATCACTGCTTTCATCATTGCCACGTGTCCTATCCATTCACTCTCCTCTTTCCCCTTCGTGTACACGCCTTCTGACCCGTTGACCCCTCTTACCATTCAGTCAAACTTCACTCGCTTCACCATCATGTATATATACAATTGCAAGAGCCGCAAAACACATCAGAAAAAAACATTTATTCTCACAGCACTCAATCCCAAACGAAAATAAAAACAAACGCACACATCACAGAAATAAATAGAGAGAAGAAGATGGTGAAGCAGAACAATAACGTGGAGAAGCTTGCGTCAATGGAGCGGAGTGATCTGAAGTACAAAGGTGTAAGGAAGCGAAAGTGGGGGAAGTATGTTTCAGAAATAAGGCTACCAAATAGCCGCCAGAGGATTTGGTTGGGATCCTACGATACCGCCGAGAAGGCGGCGCGTGCATTTGACGCGGCCATGTTTTGCTTACGTGGCGCCGCCGCCAAGTTCAATTTCCCCGGTGCTCCGCCGGAGATCGCCGGCGGCAGGTACATGACCCCTCCCCAAATTCAGGCCGCTGCCGCCCGGTATGCCAATTCTGACCCGGTTCGACCCTGTTCCACCTCGACTGAAACTTCCACGATGTTGTCGGAGGAGACTAAAACGGTGATGCCGGCATCACCATCACCGTCACCGTCCGATGTGACTCTTCAAACGGAATGTGACGTCACAGCCATGAACGGGTCGGGCTCGGATCTTTTTACAACAATAGGGTCGGTTAACCACGATTCTATATTTACGGGTTTTGATGATTTTGGTGGGGATTTCTACCTGCCAGAGATGCCGAGTTACGATTATGAAGAGGAGAATTTGGATGGTTTGATAATTGACGACACTTTCTTGTGGAGTTTCTGAGAAGTGTGTGATTTGCAGAACATTTCACATAATTAGATTCAATGGGAAAGGGCTAGAAAAGTAGAAAGACATCAACAAAATCGGGTCATGGTATTCGGATTGTTTTATTTTATATCCGTACGTACCATGGAAAGAATATGAGGTTGGGGGGTTGGTCGGTTTTTACAAGACCAAAGCCCTTTCTAATACCTTTTTTTTTTTTTTCATACTACTATTGTTTCAATTTCCGGAGGAAATTGATTTCATTCATTCAATTTTGCCAAGTGCCAAGGATTTTGTATAGTTGGGAAACATATGTTGTAATTTTTATTCTGAATTATACGAGAAGTATATTGTTTCAGAATTAAGATAAAGCAGCCGATGAGATTGTTTCTATTTATAAAATTTTAAAATGCTGGTAAATTTTTTATAAATAAATAAAATTAGTTTTGTACTTACAAAAGTTGTTTTCATGTTATAAAAGTACTAGAAATTAATTTTATAGATGGATTAATTTATAAACATTTTGAACTATTATGAGAACATAGTTAAGAAAAATATAATGTGATTACTCTTTTTTAATTATATTTTTTAGGTACTTTTAAAAAAAATCCAATAACTTTGTACGTATTA
>NC_029787.2:50273111-50284970 GCF_000816755.2 Arachis ipaensis | reverse complement strand
TTTATTTAAATAAATTAAATAAATATTTTATTTATTGAAATAAATAATTTAAAAAATTATTACGAAAATATGTAGAATTACTTATCATGTATCTCGTTTACACTACAAACGAGATAAGATAGTGCGTGTGACATGTGTATATCTCGTTTACACTGTAAACGATATACGTGTTAAATTAAAACGTTTACAGTGTAAACGAGATACAGTAAGACAAATTTCCAACAGCTATAAAAGGATGTGCAACTCTTAGTATTCTCCACATACATTTCATATCTTCTTCTCCTCCGTTTTTCTTCCAAAAAATAGGTAAAAATGTCCAGTAGTAGTGAATATGTGGTTGTCTGTGTGTATCCCAATTATCGTATGGGAAATAATGTTAATGAGGTGATATTTGAGTGTGAGAATCTGTTACTGCTGCGCACTCGACGCATAAGTTTGTTGTCCGAGTTGAAAAGTCTGATATTGAGCAACCTTGGTGGTTTAGGGAGAAAAGAGATCGGAAGTGGGGTATAGGTTGCTAGCACCGTTGGATAACGGAGTTTTTCGGTTTCGCCTATTTCGGCTCTAGGGCGACGAGCATGTGCGACTCATATTTGACATCCATGAAAGAATCATGGCGGAACAAGTGATGGAGCTTTCCGCTATTGTTGGTGATGTTGGTGGCGGTGGTTCTGTCCACTCGACCTTTGTGCAGGATGATGACCCACCTCTTGCACCACCACCGATTCATGTTGCGAGTCCAGTTGAAAGACATGGACGTGGGTGATGAAGACTCCGACGAAGAGTACGTTGCGGATAGCAGCGATAGTGATTCCTCTGAAGATGATGATGAGGAGGAGTTTGTACCAGAGACGCCGGCCGAGATAGCGGTGCGCTATGTTTTGCCTCCCTCCCTCCCCACCTGATTTTGCCACTATCAGATGTACCAAGTCACTATCATACATTGGATCTGGATGTCATGCATGAGAAATATCCGTTGTTCAACACCAGGAAAGAATATTACAACCTAGACGATGCGGGTGAAGTTTGGGGTTAGCCACAGATTCAAAAGCAGAGATGCAGTAATGCAGGGTATGAAGAACTACAGCATTCGTAGAAGTGTTGAGTACCGAGTGGTCGAATCAGACCGATTAAAGTATCACGTGCGTTGCCACCAAGCTGCAACTGGATGTCCCTGAAGTCTCTATGTAGCCCTCCGACAGAACCTCAGATACTGGTGAGTTCAAGTTTAGTTGTGGCGTATTTACTCATTTATGATTGCTATATCTAGTGTAGTTTCCAACCATGAATGTTTTATTTTATTAGGGAGGTCTAGAGGGTTGGTAGAGCATATATGTGTTTAGCACCCACCATGTCCCAAGACCATCGACAGTTGGACAGCAACCTCATCTGCAAGATCATCCTACCGTTGATCCAGTTTGATGCGTGAGCATCTTTTCTATATTTTCTTATTATTTTAGATATGAATTTATTGAGTTTTATTTAGATTTTAGTGTTTGAAGCCTATTTGGATGCTACTTTGAGGCGCATTGTGGTTTTATTAATTTCAGGAAAGATTGGGCGAGTTTGATAGAGTTCGTGCAGAAGAAAAAGGAAGAAAATGAATGCTGTCAACCCTGACCTCCTCACACTCCAATGAGCATAACTTAGCTACAGAGGTCCAATTGATGCAGTTAGAAAGCCAACTTTCAGAGCTTTCCAACGATATATAATAGTCTATACCTTTCTTCTGACATCACGGCGCTAAAGGCCACGACTTGGCATTTAACACCAGGTGCCTCGTAACCAGTGCCCAAGCCACTGCCTCGTGGGGCGCTAAACGCCAGGAAGACAGCAACAACTAGAAGTTTACTGCCTCCAGGGGCGCTAAACGCCGGTTCTGGCGTTTAGCACCAATAGCACGGATCCAACTTTAAGGAAAGGGCTTCATTAGTTAGATTTGGGTCATATTTATCTTATTTTATTTTGTTTTAGTTATTTTTATTCCCAAACACAATCTTTTGGGTTTTAGTAGTTATTATTCTATTTTATTTTCAAATCAAATTATCTTGGATATAAAAGAGAAAAGAGTTAGCCCTTTGGTCGGCTCTCGATCTCTTCTCTTGGACCTGATTCCGCCCTTGACACAATTTTGAACCCTAGTTTTCTCTCTGAGTCATGAGCAACTAAACCTCCTTGGTTAAGGTTAGGAGCTCTATTTATTGTATGGATTGATACTATTGCCACTCTATTTTGATTAATGTATTGATTTCAATTTCAAGAATTTGCTTTCGTTCTTCACCTTAGGGATTAGGGTATATTGGAAGATAACACTCTTTCTACTTGAGTTCCTGTTAAATCTTGGAAACGTAATTTACTTGAACATATGCTTGAAAACAATTCCTCCTAAATTGCTAATTGCTTAGACTTAACGGGATACGTGACATATAATCCTCTTATATCTAGGTGATTAGGGTTTTAGTGGTTAATAAACTAGAATTGGACTTAAGTCTCTAATCGAAATTAGGTGACCAAGAAATTGGCGGTTGATTAAGTTAGAGGAGACTAAATTACTAAGGAATTAGGGTTTAGTCAATCACAGTTTACCATGAATTGAATCTTGCTTGATTAAAATAGTTGGTAAGAAATAGAAATCCAGAAAATAAACAACTCCGAAGCCTTAACTATTCTCTCACATACTTGATGAGCGGATAATTTATACGCTTTTTGGCATTGTTTTTAGTATGTTTTTAGTAGAATCTAGTTACTTTTAGGGATGTTTTCATTAGTTTTTATGTTAAATTCACATTTCTGGACTTTACTATGAGTTTGTGTGTTTTTCTGTGATTTCAGGTATTTTCTGGCTGAAATTGAGGGACTTGAGCAAAAATCAGATTCAGAGGTTGAAGAAGGACTGCTGATGCTGTTGGATTCTAACCTCCCTGCACTCAAAATATATTTTATGGAGCTACAGAACTCAAAATGGCGCGCTTCCAATTGCGTTAGAAAGTAGACATCCAGGGCTTTCTAGCAATATATAATAGTCCATACTTTGCCCAAGTTTAGATGACGCAAACTGGCGTTCAACGCCAGCTTTCTGCCCAATTCTGGCGTCCAGCGCCAGAAACAAGTTGCAAAGTGGAGTTCAACGCCCAAACTGGCACAAAAGCTGGCGTTCAACTCCAAGAATGACCTCTCCACGTGTAGACCTCAAGCTCAGTCCAAGCACACACCAAGTGGGCCCCGGAAGTGGATTTATGCATCAATTACTTACTTCTGTAAACCCTAGTAGCTAGTTTATTATAAATAGGACCTTTTACTATTGTATTAGAAATCTTTGGATTATCTTTTGATCTATTGATCACGTTTGGGGGCTGGCCATTCGGCTATGCCTGGACCTTTATTACTTATGTATTTTCAACGGTAGAGTTTCTGCACTCCATAGATTAAGGTGTGGAGCTCTGCTGTTCCTCAAAGATTAATGCAAAATACTACTGTTTTCTATTCAATTCATCTTATTTCACTTCTAAGATATTCATTCGCACTTCAACCTGAATGTGATGAACGTGACAATCATCATCATTCCCTATGAACGCGTGCCTGACAACCACTTCCGTTCTACATTAGATTGAATGGGTATCTCTTAGATCTCTTAATCAGAATCTTCGTGGTATAAGCTAGATTGATGGCGGCATTCATGAGAGTCCGGAAAGTCTAAACCTTGTCCGTGGTATTCCAAGTAGGACTTTGGGATTGAATGACTGTGATGAACTCCAAACTCGTGAGTGCTGGGCGTAGTGACAGACGCAAAAGGATAGTAAATTGGGAATCAATTTCGAACAATAATTCACAACCTAAGTAACAATTTCGCATACCAATACTCTTCACAACAAATTCACTGTTTGCTTTCTTAATCACTGAATTACTGTTTAATGTTTCTGAACCCCACCAATTTCTGCCTGCATGACTAAGTGAATCAATCAACTATTGTTGTTCGATCCATCAATCCTCGTGGGATCGACCCTCACTCACCTGAGGTATTACTTGGTACGACCTGGTGCACTTGCCGGTTAGTTTGTGGACTTTGAAAATTTTGCACCAAGTTTTTGGCACCGTTGCCGAGGATTGACTGTGATTGACAACTGCCCGTTGCTTGATTGTTTAGATTAGGCGTTCTTAATTTTAATTTTTAATTATTATTATTGTTCTTTAATTTTCGAAAATTTAATCTTAAGTTATTTAAAAATTTTCTCTTAATTTCTGAAATTAAGTTTGATGTTCCCTTAGTTATTTTTTTTCCTAGTTATTTTCCTTATTAAGTTCAAATTTTGTGTTCCATTTTGCCTATTAGTTGTTCGAAATTTCTGTTTAATTTATTTAGTTATTTTATTTCTTTAACTCAGGTTACCTCACCGGAAATTCTCTTCACTCTGACATAGAGATTCCCACATTTCTTTATTTTCTGTTGTTTATGAGCAGGAACAAGAACAAAGAACCTCTTCTAGACTTTGATCCTGAGATTGAAAGGACATTGAGGTGGCGTTTACAACAAGCTAGAGCTTACAAAGCCGGTGAGAATATCAAGGATAATTTTGAAAAAGAGCCGAAGAGTCCACTATGGAGCTCAACAATAACAATCTTGTTAATCCGAATGCTCTTCATGGTCCTAATATTCCTGAGCAACCTAGAAGAACACTTGGTTTATACACTGCTCCCAATCCCAAATTTCTATGGAAATAGTATTGTTGTACCTCCTGTGGCTGCTAACAACTTTGAGCTAAAGCCTCAGCTTATTACTTCGGTACAACAGAATTGCCAGTTTCATGGACTCCCGCAAGAAAATTCAAACCTGTTTATTTCTAATTTTATGCAAATCTGTGATACTGTGAAACCAATGGTGTTTAGCCTGATGTTTATAAGTTGCTTCTCTTTTCGTTTATTGTACGGGATAGAGCCAAGCAATGGCTTGATACACAGCCCAAGGAAAGCTTGGATACTTAGGCCAAGTTGGTTAATAGATTTTTAACCAAGTTCTTTCCACCTCAGAAGCTGACTAAGCTGAGGACATATGTTTAGACTTTCAGGCAGAGAGAGGGTGAATCTCTTTATGAAGCCTGGAAGAGGTGAAAGATGATGCTCAGGAAGTGTCCTCCTGATATGTTCTTAGACTGGATTCAATTACAGATTTTCTATGATGGAGTTACTCAGGCCACCAAAATGTCTCTGGATAATTCTGCAGGCGGGTCTCTTCACATGAAAAGGACTCCTGAGGAAGCTCTTGATTTGATTGAGATGGTTGCCAACAACCAATATCTGTATTCTTCTGAGATGACCTCTGTGAGAAAGGGAATCATGGAATTGGATGCTTTAGATGCTATTCTTGCTCAGAACAAGGCTATGTCTCAACAGATTAATGCTATTACTCAACATTTGAAAGGAATGCAAGTCTCAACCGTCAATACTTAAGATACATCCTATGACATGAGTGGTGGCTTCCCTCAAGGTGAGAGTTATGATTATAGCCAATTTTCTCCTGAATAGGTCAATTATATGGGCAATTCTTCTATGACTCCCAATAATGATCCTTTCTCTAAAACCTATAATTTGGGGTAGAGGAATCATCCTAATTTTGGTTGGAAAATCAACCATAGAGGCAACCGAATTTTGGCAACAATAACAATCAGGGCCATCAAAATAATTTCAATCATGGGGGCTTTCTCGGCTACGTAAAAAAACACAACACAAAATCAAAACCAAGACAAATGTAAGAGATAATGCAGGAAAATTGGATTACCTATATAATCGATAATAATCTATATAATCCAATACAGCCTGCCTATCAGTGTCCCACTTCAACAATTCAGCAATCGATAATAATCTCTTTGAGCCCAACGCCTCAAAAAGAAATTCCATGACAATGTCATCATCAGGCAGCCTATCGTCTAAACCTAACACCTGGTAGGGTTCGGGGCACCAAAAGAAGGGAAACATTTCCACAAGATATTCATTTAGATAAAAAAGAAACTCTTCTGGAACATTCCTGATCTTAACAAACATGGTTTTGAAATCTTTGAAAGACGACTTATACAAGCCGAAAATTGTACGACGGGAATGACTACTCAAATTAACCCATAACCTGCGTCCAACCCCCTTAGTTTGAAAGAGAGAAAAGAAGAGCCTAAGAGAAGGAGGCTGCCCTAGCAACTCCATTAAAACTTGAAAAGCCCTCCCAAACCCCCCATGAATTCGGATGAAGCTAGGTAGGAGCGCAGTTCAACCAATACAAAACACCACACTCAAACTCGGTAAAAGGAAGTCTAACATCTAAATCAGTAAACAAACAACTATACATATAGAAGAAAGACTAGTTAGACAAGCGGCCACAAACACGGTCACCCTCCCCACAAGGTAATATCTCTATATTAATACCACTACCCTCCCTAACCCAGAGACCTGAGTCAAGAAGTTTAACAGACTCATCATCATTAAACTGAGAAACATACTTCTAACCCTTGGGTCCACCCAACTACAAGGATCGTTCGCGTCAACCACAACCTTTTCTTTCTCCATCAACCAGAAGAAATGAAAAAAAAGTAGGGAATAACAGAAGAACTAAAAAGTTAACACTCACCTTTTTTAGACATTCTGTGACCAGACACACAAAGTTTCAGGAAAGCAAAATTATTCAACAAAAAACCAAAGATTGCAAGCACAGTTATTACAACAAATGGCTAAGCAGTTACATATGAAACGTTTTTTAATCTTAACCGTTGAAGAAAACCACGTTCAAACACCTCTCAATCACATGGCCAGGGGCACCTAGAAACACGTAACACATATCAAATCAATCAGTCACTTAAGGCACGAAGAACAAGGCAAGAATTAAATGCAGAAAATATTTTAAATCTTTGCACAGAACCAAGCCGAGCTTGGGGGCTACAAGGTATGGACACAACAACATATCCATAGCCGAGGTATACGACATGACCACTAAAAGCTCGCCTTTGTCCTGTCCAAACTAAGGCAAGCTTGGGGGCTATGATATGTAATCTATATCTCGGCCACCAAAAAGCTCGGACTAAAACAATAAAGTCGGGCCCGATAATTTGAAAAAAGAGACGTGGTCAGCACAATTTGATTACCTTAAACAGAACTCAATAATTGACCCAGAATCTCGGACCTATCCGCACAACGGGCAAAAACATCAGCTATAAAGCCGAGTATACAACCCCGGCTAAGCATCAGGTTCTGCCTTCAGTTTTATATTAGCTTAACATATTCTTTAAACCTCCTTGTTGACTTGAGCGTTGGAGTATCTTTTACAGGTATTCCCACCGCGATGTTCAGTCCAGACCGACGTATAGCTCTCTCTTCTCAACGATACACTGCTCGGAATTGCTATAGCTCGGCCACCCCTACACGGACGATCTTTAGTTGTAAATTTTTTTGAAAATATAACTTGAATCCACGATAATTCTTAACTCCAAATTTTATTATTAGTTATAAAAACTCTACTAGAAACATAATATTTTTTATTTAAACTTAAAAAAACTAATAAAAAAATATAAAAACTACTAAAGATACCTATGTATCAAAATAACTTTGGTTTTTGCCATCTTGTATAAAATACTTTTAGTGACGGTGTATATATTTTTCATGAATTGAAGTTATCGGGACAATGTTTAATTGCAAATTACTTTGAAATTATTATATAAACAAGTTTTGTATTTGGATTTGTGGAGTTTGTAGTCGATAAAAGAGGAAAAGTAGTTATTCTTTTAACTATTATTGACAGATTCACATTCACTCATCACATAATATGGGAATAAATTTAATGTAATTATTAATGGAATGTATTCGTTGTTATCGTCTTAGACTACTTAAATTCTAGATTCAGACTAGTAAACAGTCCATCGCTAACTCTTAACGACGCTACTTTTATTGCTTTGAAAATTATTGGTTGTTAATTCCATTAGTAATACCAATATTTGTCACTAACCCATTAGAATACATCGCAAAATGTTAACATACAACATAATAGCATCAGAATTTCAAGCTTATTCTTGAGCTATTATTATGAATTTTAATAGAAAAATGTTAGAATGCCAATATTTTAGTTGAACAATAAAAAATTGACTAACATTGGCTAAAATGCAACGCAAATATAAGGAAAAAAATGATCACCTAACATTTTTAATTTATTCTTCTAATTAATTAGCCTTCTAATATATATGTGAGTACAAATTTAAATATGGGTAAAGTATATTTTTTGTCCCTGAAATTTGACAAAAGTTTCAAAAATATTCCTAAGTTTTATTTTGTTTCAATTTTGTCCCAAAAGTTTTCGATTTGCATTAAATATACCCCTAACAGCTAATTTTTCAAAAAATTTAAGACCAATTCCACAACAATTTCATAACAACCCTCAACACAAGCAAATCAAGCATAATTTTCATGCATTATTGTTAGATTGGTCTTAATTTTTTTGAAAATTTAGCCAGTAGAGGTATATTTGATAGAAATCGAAAACTTTTGGGACAAAATTAAAATAAAAATAAAACTTAGGGGTATTTTTAAAATTTTTTTCAAACTTCAATGACAAAAAGTATACTTTACCCTTTAAATATATATGTTATTTAATTTTGCTTGTTTGATTATGCCATCAGAATCTATAAAAAATAGAACCTTATTCAAATGTGTTTAATATCTTAAAAAGGTTAAAAATAAAGTAATTGTTTGTTCTCTTCATTCAAATTATGACCATGATTTAGTTGGTATTCAAGAAACAAAAGGCTGAACTAAGAATTTGTACTATTTAAAAATTAAGAAGATAATTAGAAAAATAAGTTAAGATTTTTAATAATTTTTCATATATAATAAAATATAATACAGTATAATATAATATGATTTAAAAGAAGAACAAATGGCCATGAATTGGTGAAGACAGACCACCCGAAAAAATGAAAACTAAAAAAAAAGTTTTTTGACTCATGGTGAGAATTGGGATAGCAATAAGTAATATAAAGTTTGGACTCCACCTTAATCTTACCTATAAAATAAAAAAAAAAAAATCTAAATTCAGCTTTAGAGAAAATAAAATAGTAAATGAGCCATGAAGTTCCAAATTGAGAATATGATTTTTAAGTAATAATGAATTCTAAATTATTAAGAGTAAAATACTAAAATGGTAGTCGAAAGTTTACGCCGCTTGACAAAATAATCCTTAAAAATATGAATGACAAATAAGTCGTTGAATAATTAAAATGCGACAAAAACAATCAATAAATATTATATTTTTTATAAATGGTAAAGAAACTTTTGTAATCAACAAATGACATATCCATTTGATCTAAAGTTTTGTAAAAATCTTATAATCAAAATTATTTTAGAATATATATTTAATATTTAATTATTTTTGTCGCATTTTTAAATTTTTTAGAGATTTGTTGTTGTCCCTATCTTTTGAGATTATTTTTGTCAGCGATATGAATTGTCATATACTATTTTAAAGTTTTTTTTTTTACTAAAGATAGAAAGACTCGAACTCGCAACCTCTTAGATGAGCATGGAGATATTATGCCATTTGAGTTATATAACTTATTAATGAGAATTTATTTATATTAGTTCAATCTATTTACCATTACTATTATATCTCACTTAAAAAAAAATCCAAATTTAGCGTATATATTTTTTTCTTTGGTTGAATTATTTTTTTACTTTCATTTTATCTATTTATTTATGATACTTAATTAGTTAATTTATGATTTTGAAAAATACTAATTACTTTTAGAAAATAATGAAAACATATCAAAGTAACAAAAAGAATCCAAATAATAAGAGTCTACTTTATTGATCAGTCCATTTTCAAAGTTAGCCCACAAAAGTGAACCGATTCATTTAAATTTTGGTTCACTTAAAATCGTATATTTAATATTTCACACCAATCAGTTCCGTAAAACAACATTAAATATTAATCATTGCTAATACGAATGGTGGATGGTGGACACGCGCAAAAATCAACGACTCTTTCCACATCATAGTCCTGAAAAAAAAAAGGATGTTTTATGCATCTGTATGTGAAATTGTGAATCATATTGTAAAATAAAAGATATATATATAATAAAGTTGTATAAATAGAAGACTCTAGTATTAAAATAATTAGCTCAATAATAATTTATATATATAATAAAATTATATGTTGTATTATGTATATATATACAAAGATAGAAAGAAGTATTAAAAATAAAGAGAGAGAATCGCATTTGTTTATTGTTACAATCTCAATATAATAAAGATGGTTAATATTGCTATTAATATTATATGTAAAGAGTAATAGAAAATAGAATTTAAAATACTTATAAAATAAAAGAAGAGAAAGAATTGTAGTAGAAATATAAGGAGAAGAGTATTTGATTGCAGCATAAAAGAGGATTGATTTATTTGTAAGAAAGGGAGAATGGTATTTTGTTCTGTTGTTATGTAACTTTCAGAGGCTTGAACCTCTATTTATAGATGTACATAGGATAGATTTTCAAATGCTTATTAAAAGCATTCTTCCTTTAGAATACTACACCGCCCTTCATAAATGGGCATCCACGTAACAAATCTTATCTCAACACTCCCCCTTGGATACTCATTTAGGGATATGCCTCATTAAAACCTTACTAAAGGAAAACCCTGTGGGAAAAACCTTAGTGAAGGAAAAAGAGTACAATATCCTTTGTGATGGGGACTGCCTCATTAAAAACCTTGTCAAGAAAAATCCAATGGGAAAAAAAACTTAACCAAGGGAAAAAGAGTACAGTCTCCCCCTCTTGCCGACATCATTTAATGTCTCGAAATCGGCGCATCCCAATGTTATGTACCAATCTTTCAAAGGAGGATTTTGGGAGTGACTTTGTAAATAAATCTGCCAGATTGTCACTTGAACGGATCTGTTGGACATCAATTGTCCCTTGATTTTGAAGGTCATGAGTGAAGAAGAATTTGGGAGAAATATGCTTTGTTCTATCACCTTTGATGTATCCGGAATTGATCCTTTTTCATATCCAAAGATCTTACGATCATTGGTGTACTTAATGGATGTGACTTATCCATATAAAATCTTTTCAATATCCTTTCTGTGTATGTTGTTTGATGAATAAAGATCCCACCTTTTATATGCTCGATCTACAGGCCGAGACAAAACTTAGTCTTTCCAAGATCTTTCATCTCAAACTCTTCTTTTAGAGTTTTTATAATTGTTGGAATCTCTTCAGGAGTCCCAATGATATTTAAATCATCAACGTACACAGCAATTATAATGAACCCAGATGTAGTTTTCTTTATGAAAACACATGGACAGATATCATCATTCTTGAAACCGTTTTTGTCCAGATACTCAGTAAGACGATTATACCACATTCGTCCAGATTGCTTTAGACCATATAAAGATCTTTGCAATTTGACTGAGTATAACCCTTGCGAATATTCACTGGATGGTTTAGATATCTTTAGTCCTTCAGGGACTTTCATATAGATATCCCGATCTAATGAGCCGTACAAATAGGCTGTTACCACATCCATTAAATGCATATGCAGTTTATGATATGCAGATAAACTGATCAAATAACGCAATGTTATCGCATCCACTACAGGGGAATACGTTTCTTCATAATCTATACCGGGCCTTTGTGAAAAACCTTGTGCCACAAGTCGGGCTTTATAGCGCACAACTTCATTTTTCTCATTTCGTTTTCTCACAAATACCCATTTGTATCCAACAGGTTTTACATCTGCAGGTGTACGGACTACAGGTCCAAAGACTTCACGCTTTACAAGTGAGTCTAATTCAGCCTTCATGGCTGCTTCCCATTTTGGCCAATCATTTCTTTGTCGACA